>NW_010185567.1:0-71994 GCF_000695765.1 Mesitornis unicolor | reverse complement strand
TGGAGGTGGTTTTTCAAAACTCCGTGGCTTGTGTGTATATAGCATATCTGTGGAGTAATTACTAGAGGTGACTTGGAAATTAATTAAAAATATGGCATTGTTCACACAGCAAGGAAAGGTATACTGTTAAAGAAACTACCAGGGCAGAGTGCAGCTGGTGTGCGAGGGATCCGTTCCATGGCGGTTCCCGGAGCAACACAGCCGGCAGCGTTAGAAACAGCACCGAGGATGGAGCAAGAGTGGCCAACTTCTGTTGCTAACACTGCAGAGATGGGAATTTGATGGTACTATGGAATTATCTGTCAAAAAAACAACAAATGCTGTCCTTTGTGTGAATCTTGCTCATTATAATGTCATTCTAATGCCAAAACACAGCTCCATCGCAAAGGCTGCCTGCCTCCAAGGTGCCACTGCCCCTCGACCACCCCTCACTGAGTTTGCGCACTGTATTGCCTTAAGCCTTTAAATTGAAGTGAGAGAATTTTACACCAGTCGTAAGAAAGGTATGTATGACTACAGTCACTCAAGCTCCATCTGTCTAGGTAAAAATAGGATAAAAATAGCCGGAAAGAGGGGGATGTTAGGAATGATACCATAGTCAGAGAAGTAACACATTGTGGACCATTCCTGACTTCTGGGATTGGTCAACGGGCTGAGCCTCTCTTCCCCCTCATAGGGACAACTTTGGGTAACATTTGACCACTCATTTATACTGAGTGCATCCCCAGGAATCTCTGTAGAGTCACTTTTCCATTGCGCATGTTACCTTTTAACATTTGCATGTGTTTTGCAGACAGTATATTTATCACTGGCAATCCATGAAAACCTATTCTATTGCTTAAATAAACTGCACTTTTGTTAAGCTAGCAGAAGTCTTCATTGGGTACCACTTAACTTCCTAAGTGTGGTCATGAGAGTCTGTGCATCGCGATTACGCTGAAGGTGCAGTGCTGAAGGAGTCTCGGCTTTGATCCAACAGCCTCCCCCAGGCTGGAGGAGCTCACTGGCACAACCTGTGTTTCAGTCCTGCTGACTCTTCATTCACTTCATTACCCCAGGAAGCAATGACAGCTGGAATGGCCACATCCTGGTCTGAGCTAGACACTTCATTTGCAAAGAATTAAACTTCCTCATGTTGAGAGGTGTTAAGTTATAAGAGGATAAAAAATTTTTTGCTACGGTCTGTATGACTGAAAGAAAATCTACTGATGGAGACCTAGCAGGATAAATGGTCTACAGCCAGAAATATTTTCTGTTTGTTAGCATAATTTCTGAAGAACTTTATAAAATTGTGTAGGACCTTATTGATTTAATCATGCTAATTTACACTTCATTAAGAGTGAGTCACCCTTCTCAGCTTCTAAGTTTAGCAGTAAACAGGGCTTTCAGACAGTGTCTATATAGCATATATATTTATTATTTCAGCACCTGTTACACTGGTACTGTCAGTAGTTGCCAGTAACATGAAAGCAAGTACTGTGGTGTTCTGTGAAATTTATTAGACTTGCCAAATGAAAAAGGTGATTCCTTATTAAATAACTTCATCACACAGGATAGCATATACAAAGCCGATCTTTTCAGGGCAGCTGAGAAACAAAGTAGTGAATCTGGCTAGCTTTTCAGATTAAGAAATGCCTATCTCATAAGAGTATTTGAATAAGTGTTGATATCAAACTGCAGCAGTTGAATAGTTTTATTTACCAGACCTAATCTACATGCAGTATAGGTTATTGGACACACTGTGCTGAACCTTGTTAGAGCACAGTTATTAACGTTGGGCAAGAAGCCTTCCTAGTTAGAATAAGATATATGAAGAGTGATAAAAATAGTAAAGGTTGCAGAGAATGAAAAGAAGTGGCAAAGAATATAACTGATAAGATTTGAAGTGTTATATGCTGATAAGCAAAATGTCAAATAGTATATATGTATTGCCAATAGCTTAAAGATAATAGGAAGGCATTTTTAACAGCATTAGTAAGGAAAAAACAGATTAGATGCAGACCAGTTGTTAGATAAAGATACTAAAACTCTACAACTATAGCTGTGTAGAAAAGATAGATGTCTTTCGCAAGTTTGGGGTTGGTTTTTTTTTGTACTTGAACTCAGCATAAATACCTAGTCAGCCTCCATTTGCAGTGTGTTTACTGACACTACTGGTAATGAACACTGCACTCAGTAGTTAATATTTGAAAGTTTATTTAAATTCAACCAGACATATGCAAAATTGCTATGAGACAGAGGTAACAAAGTGATGTATTTTATGTGGTTTGTTGGGTAGGCATTGTGTTTGCACTGGTGCATTTGTTTATTCAGTTGTTATCTGAGGAAGAGGAAGGCTCTAAAGGAGCCTTGTTTGTGGAGATTAACGAGCACACATCTGCCTTCTGAAGGGCTACTGAGCTGTGGTAACCTTTTAAATTACAATAGGATACAGCATTAGAAATACACCAGTAAGAAATACATGTGGAATAAATAGCTACTGATTTTGGAGATCTCAAAGAATACATAATCCCTCTAGTGGGAAGACTGAAGTCAAGCAACACAGAATGCTCGTACTATTGCCTTTTTCTGAGATAATTCAGTATATTTTCCCAAGAAAAGACTTAAGTAAAATAACTTCTTTTAGAAAATGAAAATTATGTATGCAGTTTGCATTCCATGGCTTTTGCTGGATTCTTTATAATGGGCTGTTAAGAAAGAATTCAAAACGGAGTTACAGTAATAACATTACTGCCTTAAAATCTGATCACAAGTCACTGTATGTACCACACCTCCTCACAGTGAGCAAAGGCTATCACAAACCAGTCACATGCTTTCTGCTTGCCCCTCTTCCCTCCCTCTGCCCCACAAAATCTGGGTACATTTAACCCTGCCATGAACTTCTGCAAGATGTAGGAATACATCCACCCTGAACGGAAAGCCTGGAGCTGTACTGTGCTGCCAGTTACCTTCCCATCTGGTGCAGCGGCTGGGAGCTCGGCGGTGGCATGCTGAGGCACCACGGTTTCCTGGCAAGCCAGGTGTGGAATTTGTCCTTTCCAGAACTGCAATAAAAGAAGCTAGGGAGGAAACGGGGAATTAAAGTGTGAAGTTCAAATTTCCTGAAGTGTTTACTTAGCACATCTGAGAGGATAAAAACTTGAGAATAATTATATTGCTTAGGAGGGGGACAAATAATATTCTCCTTACCCTTTTAATTGCCATAACTTGAGAAAAGGCATAAATGCAAACAGTGGAAAGGTAAATACAGTACAGACCAGAAGTCCTTAATATAATGCCTCACTTGGTGCCCAGAATGAATGGTGCTCCACTGTTCTGCTGCTTTTTCTTTTCTTTGTTACCACCCTTTGTTCTTCTATTTACTGCACATTTTTTATAGTCAGTTCTGCAGCCAGTAATTTTGTACAAGGATTATCTGTAATAGGCAAGTTTTATGTTGGAATCATCAAATAATGTACTTGCAAGGACAGGGGACCGGGAGAAGGCATTTCTTTCACTTTATAGGCATAAAGAGTTATGGAGATTAAAAATTTCTATAAATTTTGATTGTCCGGTTTGAGCTACCTCAGTTTTCTTCAACCCTCTATGACTTACAGACTTACTTTTCCCTCCTGCCTTTTTAACAGATGGTTCAGTGGTGACTAACCTCCTTACTCCTTCTTTGTTTTCTCTGTGTTCAGCATTGCGGGAATTCATCACTCACTGGGCATCAGCAAGGGTATCACCAAAGGCCTAAGACAAGATAACCTCAATTGCAGATGGTGCAGCTAGTGAAGCTTTGATATTGAGACTTTTGAGTGTAACAAACACTTTTATTCAGTGCATTACAATAACACAATATACCACATCCTTTTCTTTATAAATATGGCCATTTGTGCATTCCCCAGGCATGAGTTCTTCACAAAACTAAAGCTAAAATGCAGTTTTTCAGTAACAACATTAACTTCTAAAATCTCACAGCTTGCGGCTGGATGGTTCCCAAGGTGGTCTTTAACTAAAATTGTAATTACTGATATTTGAAGTTAACTGTGACACTTGGCTGTGACTTAGAAAAGACATTTAGAATTCTGTTTAATTTGTGCATCACTTTGCAACTGATCTTTATTCCTTTACCACATACCTTATTTCAAAACATTCAGTACTGAAAACTTGGATAATTTAAAACAGATTGATGAGAACTAGAGCAAGTCATACAAGCTCCTTTAATCCTTTGGTTGAATAACATGGTGTCAGGATCCAGGTCTGCTCTGTTTTTGCCAGATAGAAGCCAGAGTATGAAAATGAAAATGAACTGTGTATAAATGATTGCAGCATGGAACAAATTCAGCAATAAGGCATCTGATTCTCTCTTGCACAGCACTTTTTACAATCATATGTGTCAGCATATATGCTCTGATATAAATCAGAATATATATTATGCTACTTTACCTTCTGATAGGGTAGGACTCAGCTGTACTGGCTGGAAGATAAGCATTAGTTTGTAAAACTCCCAGCTGCAGATGGAAAGAGGTACAGTGAAGCCTGAGTCTTATGAAGTGGTGATGTGGGTATCGAGATACAGGAGGCTATTCCTGGTTGCACTCCCTATTTTCAGAATTCTTTCTTTAAAAACCTGTGGCTATCTAATGAAAAACGGACAAACATTCCAGGAGACCAGGCCTGAAGTGCATAATCTGTAGGCTAAAGAAAAAGATCCTCCTTGTTTGTTTTCTTGATTAAATTTTCAGTTTTGGCTGCACGGTGGCTTTGTTTTAGTATGTGAGCCGAAGCATGTTTTACGAAGTTCCCTTGAGCACTGGCTTGTTCTCAAGTCACCTAAAACTCATTTCTGCCGCTTTGTGGGTGAAACCCCTAGGCTTTAGGGGTAGTTTTGCATTAATTATGCAAAAAAAAAATCAGCACTGTGCTGTTCACTCCACCATGTTTTGCACTGAGCTTGGTTTTGCTCATCCTATTGGAAGATTCAGGAATTATGCGCTGCGTGAATACCAAAATAGTGATAGGTTCACAAAACCAGTGTGTAGCATGTGGAAATGGTGTTTCAGGTGTCTAAATTCTGTGATTGTCACCCATTACGTGCCTGATGTCCATTTGGGCTCTCATTCTTACCTCCTAGGTTTCTCAGGAGTCTAGGCAGGTAGTGTTTATTTTCTTCATGTCTTGTGCTTGAACTGAGTTGACACCACCGCAGAATTCATCTCCATTTGCTGATCTGTAATTTCCATAATCAATGAGACTGGCAGAATTAATGGGGAGATGTCTTGGTCTGATTTGCATGTGACTCACCTAGTCAAATATATGACTCCAGGAAAACAAAGTTTATTTTTCGTTTGTTTATGTAAGTGCCCCAGTACCACAAATGATGCAATGGAGTTTCTAGCATCTGGGGAAATCACAAGTTGCAGCATGCCAGGAGTGAAAGAGATGTGCCGCACCCTGTTGAGAGAAGTCACTTTCCTGATGATGATGATGATGTCTCCTCTTGGTGCCTGCTTTGGTTACTGTTTTTGTTACTACATGGGATGTGTGTTGAAAATTCCTCAAATATTGCAACACACATCCCCAAGTGGCTGTCATGAAATATATTTGCAGTTCCTGCCACAAAATTTTCTCATACCTGAGCACACCCAGAGAACACAAAATTTCTTCCTCTAGCTGTGGCTTTTGCAAATATTTTTTCTCAACTGTATAGTCCATGCTGTTTTCCTTGTTCCTCGTATTAGGGTTTTTTTCTTTTCTCTTTTTGTTGTGTTTTTTTATGACCTTTCTGAGTTGCTAAAGACTGAAGGAAGCAGCCTATTGCTGTCTCAAAAAGTGCCCACCAGATGTCACGCTGGTACTTCTGATACAGGCACAGCAGCCCGTGCTTTGTGGCTTTCTAACCTACGCCCAGTTTTTACCATATACAAGTATAAGCTCAGCCAGAGGTAGAAGCGGAACCCACCTAGACAGGTGCTTGATGGAGGAGAAGACGCTTGGGTCTCAGTACTGATCGCTGATAGGAGCTGTCATATTACTGAGCCATTCTTTGTGCTAAATTCCCTTTGTAGACATCTAACAGTGGTTTAGGAGTTTATATATAGGTTTTTCTATTGGAAAAAGAATTAGTGTAGATTCATGCATATTTTTTTGGAAATGGACTCTGAAGTTTTTGACATATATATATAATAACACATAATAATACATAGCAATATATGTAATAATACATAATAATGTTTGGGTATGATGGTTCTAAATAACTAGATTGGGTAAGTAGTGCAGTTTCTAAAATGGCCATAATACCTAAAGTATTCCATTTTACTGTGTTTTATATGAACTAGATCACAGGAAGCATTTCCCTTCCCTCTGTGGGGGTAAGATGAGGTGAACTGGAAAGAATCTTTTTGTCCACCTAGAAAGAGTGAGCACTATCTACAAATGAGGTCATGATTAATCAAGTAAAGTCAGAAATCTTTAGCCAGCTATGCATAATAACGTATCAAAACATATTAATATTTGATGCATCCAGCATTCAGGACATGGTACCATGGTTATCAGGACAGCTGATGCTATACAGATTATTATTATTTTAGGGTTGTCAGATGTCTTGCACTTTTTTTTGGTCATATTGATGCTTTTTTCATATCCAGTTCTTTTGTAGCTGAATCTTTTCATGCATTGTTAATGTATGTATGTATGTACATTATAGGTGATTCTTCCTTATTCTTTCAGCAAAATGATTAGAATTTTCAGGGAAATAAAATAAGGGTTCCACATCATCTCTTGTAAAAACATCCTCATGTGTTGTTTAAAACTATGTATAGGGCTTATGAGAGAGCAGAAGGGGTTAAAGAGAGCAGATGGGCTGTCAGTTGTACTTTGTGCTTTAGAAAATTTTAGGTTCTGTAATTAAGAAACACTACAGGACTTTATTTTTTTCCTGTTCTGAGAACTGTATCTTGTCAGTAACAATACATATTTTTATATCATCTACCTGCTTTAGGAATCTTTGTGGATGCTAATAACTGCTTGCTGTTTTGCATTTGTATTGTGCATGATTGGCATGTTACAACCAGGAATGAATTGGCCTTGAGCTGTCTAAGAGTGCTCTGCAAGTTTACAGCAAAGCTTTCTGATTCTCTTTGGAATTTATTTCAGCAAAAGTTAGAGCAGTCGGTTGGTGGCAGCAGACACTAATAAAAACACTAACATGTTCAGAGCAGAGCCAGCTCCATAGTACTTCTGACATTTAGGATGTTGCTCATGACTATCTTTATCTTGGATTTAAGGGGCCTCAGTTCTTCACTGGTGGTTAGCACTGCGAGTTATACCTGCATAGTCCTGTTATGCACAGGAACTGATGATGGTGCAAGGATTGAATCAGTGAACAGTCCCGTGAAGCTCTCTGCTGAAAACATGCCTGGGAGAGGACATCACAGATACCTGTCTTTATGCTTGTAGAAGTAGCCAGGCTCTTTCTATCTAATAATTAAATCAGTCGGCTTCCTTTGGAGATTTGCTTCCTTAAGAAGTGAGTGGGGGGAAAGGAGGGATAGAGACTGAGCATGGATTAAGTGCTTTATTTCGTTTCCTTCATGAACTCTGTTAATAAAACTAGTCAGAAATTCTCTGCATATACTTCTCTCTTCCCCTCTAGAATAAAACATGGAGGCATGTTAAGGAGTATTGTCCTGGCTGAAAGATCTGATTTTAAAAGTTGCCTTCAATGTAGATATATATTAGATAAAAGTACTTTGTATCCAAAGAGAGGGGCTTGATGTTCTTCCGATGTGGGAGTTAGAGCTCAGGGTGTCGGCAGTAGTCAGATGCCTCTGATTCTGTCTGCCTTTGAACACTTCTCTTTACCTCTTTACCTCCTTGTAAACAAGAATTTCCCCCCCCCGAGTCGTTCCACTTGTATAATTTGTAAAATCTTTTGTTAGAACTTCCATAATTCAACTAATTATAGTATGAATATTCAGCAGAAGTAATCTTATTTAAGCATTTATTACAACCAAGATTGGGATTTAAGGCATGTTCACAGAGTGCATTAACACTGCCCCCAGTTCTTGCCCTGTGATCCCTTTTTAGCTTGCTGCTTCTACCATAGGTAACAGATTGAATTGAATTTGATTATTTTACTATTATGTATTTCTTAAAACTAAATATCTCTACTTAGGAAGGTCTTGTTACCGTGTTTTCCACTGAATTTATTATTACTGTTTTTCTTGGCATGTCTCTGACAGAAACAGTGCTTGCACTGATCGCTGAAACTTCTCTCCAGATAGCTAAGGGGAAAATCCATGGCTCTTTATTTACGCATACTCTGTGCTTGTGCTAGAGTGACCTACTTAAGAAACTCTTCACTTATTTTTTTTCTTGTAACCATGTGGCGAAAGAAGCAGATGATGAAACAGAATAGTCATTTGTTTTTAGGAACTCTCAGAAGGAACTCAGCGAAAGGTATGCAAGTGGTGGTGTTCACACAGTCATCCCCACATTTTAAAGAATAAACATGCATCTTGTGACACTGCGTAACTTTCTCCATTACACAGGCAAGTAACATTTCATCTAATGCTGGTGTCCCTATACTAAACTCGGTGACTTAGGCCTGACTAAAGCATCCACACCAGCGTCCACCTTTGATCTAATGTTTGCAAGAGACAGATAATCCACCCATGCTAAAGCATACCTACCTGATAACATGAGAAAGGCTGTTCTCACTGTTTTTGTCTTCAAGGCACAACCAGAAAGTTTTTAATTAAATTCATATGGCTTTAAATCCAAGCATTTTTGTTGTATTTTCTTCATGCTGGGACAATGACATTTAATACCAGTGCTTTTTCTCTCTAATAGTTCTAATACTTCTCCTAACCTAAGCATTTAAAGCTTATTAGTCTACATCTTCATTTATTTAGAAAGAGAAGTTGTAATGGAGCCATATATTTCCGTATGTGTTTTCTTTGAAAATAAGTGCAACAGCATCAAATATCAAATATCTAAACCTGGGAAGAATCGAACAAGTTTCTTTACTCTCAGCCTCTAGGCAGAGTGCTTTAAATAGAGTTGCAGCTTTAAACCAAGTCAAAGCTTCCCAAGTACACTTGTGGTTTTAGCTGAAGCTTATGTGATACTGTCTGTATGCTTCTCTCACACCTGCTGCTCTGTTAAACAATCCCAGAGTTGCATATGTTTGTATAGCTTGTGTTTTGTTCTGCTGTTTCACAAAAGAGATAAGCTGCTTTTTTCCCACTTCTCCAGTTACTGGATTATGAAATGTCACCATTAGAATAATGACCTGGGTATGGTTTTTGCAGACATGAATGAATTAAATTCCTGTAGTCTGTAAATGTAAGGAATATTTCCATGTTCTTACACCAGTTTTGGTGTAATGGACTTTTCCCCAAAGTCTTCATTGTCCTTTTCACAATGTGAAACAGTTTGCAGTCGCTGCTCTCTGCAGCAGTTGAGTAACTTCCCTTCCCTGTATATCTGAAAATCTCAAGACCATGTTAGATCTTTCTCCAGTCCTCCCTCTCCTACTTCCCTAGCGTATCTGAACATGGTTCATAACCCTTTCTAGTGGGCCCTGGTTTTCAGCCAGTGCTTTGCAGGCAACATCTCCTTGTGCTGACAGTGTGGCACCCAGTCTTTGTTCCTCTACAATGACCTTCTGCAGAGTTGGGTTCAATGGTGCTGTGGCTGAAAATATACCATTCATCAAATTGCTTCCAGGAGTATCCGTCCTCATTGCTTATAAGGATTTCCAGGGTAATACAGCTTGCACATTTCCTCAGTGATGATTTTATGTTTGTTTAGACTTGCTATGTGTAATGGTGGGCCTGCACCTAGTTCCTGAGAAACTCCCTAGAAACCTGGTTATGTGGTAAGTGTTCTCCATATGAATTTACCAGACTAGACTACTGAAACTGTAGTCCTGAAGGTAACATAGTAGCTGTTTTCATGGTGATATTAACAAATTTTTATTACCATTTGTTGTTTGTAAAGTTATGTTCAGGTTTAAGATTATCCACAGTGGCAGTTCGTATTTTCAAGTTTTAAATTTTTCTTTTTAAATTCTAAAATTAAAAAAGTTGTAGTTGGAAATACCTTGAGTCTTTCATTGTCATCATCAAGAAACTTTATTGTGTGGTGGTATTTCCACATATGCAGTAAGACCAGTACGATTTATATTTCTCCGTAAATATATAAAATCATAATTTTTCTTCTTACGCCTGAGCTTCTTTTCTGGAGTAATATATTTGTTCTGTATATAGCCACCATGCTGGACACTTCAGGTGAGTCATGGTAATCATAAATTATGTTGGATGAATACTACAGTTAAAAAAAAAAATCAGGCTATGTGTATATATTATTATATATATTGAAGTGAAGGTAATCAGCTTTCAAAATAATTTGCCAAAAGTTGTGGTGAGTTTTCTAATGTTTAAATCAAGTTCAGCAGTTCTTTCAGAATATCTTTAATTCAGGTCTTTTCAGACTATTTTAATGGATTACCTGCCAGCAATAACAAATGGTAACTAGGATAAAGCTGCATGTTGTCAGGAAGCTTAAACTTTACAGCAGCCTGCATTACTGTTGGAAAATTTGTAGGGGTCTGTGAACTGAAAAATATGACAACTCCTGATAATTCAGAAAGGAATTAATTCAGGCAGTGTCTACAGCCCGTGCTCTGCAGCAAGAGAGAATAGCTAATCACAAGGTTGCCTTCTGGCTTTCTAATCTGTAAAGCTCCTCGCAATTAGAGAACTATCTTCAGCTTCAGGAAACCTATGTCCAATTCCTCTCCTTGCCTCCTACGTGATGTTATATGCGTTGCTGACACGGGGATCATTAAAGAATCTTGGGATATGTCTGTGATGACAGCTAAGTGTGAATTCAAGTGGCAGCTTCTTTGTAAGACAGGGAAGGCTTGTTTCACCAGGAAAATTGGGTGTTTGTTTGTTTGTTTGTTTGAAGAAGACTTGCTAGAAGGTATTCAGCGATTCAAGGTATGCAGTGATGCTTTGGTATTCAGTATTGTCCCCGAAGTCAGTGCATAGCCACACAAGCCCCTTCATCACTCTCAGATTTTTGCAGCTGGACAGGAGGTGTCCCTCAGGCCCTGGCAAGACTCAGTGTTTTAACTCATTGGATTTATTTGTCTAAATAATGCTAGACAGGCTTGATAGTAAAACAAGATGAGAATTTCTGCAGTGTGACTTGAGATTTGACCTTTAGACCAATCCAATTAAATATGGGATTTGATTTCCAGTCTTTACTTACGGGATTGGAAAACAGAAGCTACAACCAAAACAAACAAACTATAATCCTGTATGTATTTAGCATAATTCCCTGCAATTACTTCTGCATCCATCCCCTCTGATTGCCTGGGCTGTTTCTGAGAGATGGAGACACCACTTCTGTTCTGTCCCAGGGCTCCCAAAGCTCTGGTTCATCTCTAGCCAAGTGGAAAGAGGGAAGCCACCCCATCGCCACTTCTTCCCAGGGACTACCCCTCTGGTCACTTCCTCAGGTCCCGCTCACCCTGTCCAGCTCTCACTTGTCTTCTTTGTTGAGTAATGTAGGGTTTCATGTCTTTCAATTTTTCATGCCACATTAATCTCTTCAGTGAGATCCTGTGTTTGATTTTGCTTCGTTTCTTTAACTATAAAATGAAGATGACAGAATCTCTTATTGAAACAGAACAATCCATTAAACAGTCTCTGTCCTGTGTCTGACTGGTTGGACCCTGGCATCTCTCCTGATTCTTTTCCCCTGGGGAAGCAGTTTTCCCACATATATTCAATACTGAGCCATGCGAGTCCCATGCCTGATGTGTAGATGGGTTTGCTGCTCAGCAGTAAGTGGTGTGATGTGGAGTGGCAGCTACCTTTGGAAAGGCTGTTACAAAAATGTGATGAGAATACAGGCTGATTTGAACTAATTTGGACTGGAGAAAGAAGGCTATGGTGGGATCTTAAAACCTAGGTTGGACTCCAGGGCTGCCAAGAACGAACTGTTCATTTAATTATTTCTAAGGTACTGAAATACTTGGTACCACACAGCCAAAAATGTGTGACATTTTCTGTCATGGATCCAGTAGGAAAGAAGAAAAACAGCTTTGTCTTTTTCCTTCTTTCTCTCTCTCCCTTGCTAATAAATTTTTTACTTTTGTAAAGTTTCATGCAATTCTTTGAGGTTTGTGCATGTACTCTCAAGGTTCTGCAGTGTATTTTTTTGTAGCATTTAGGTACCTTATAAGAAAATGGTATGTTAGGTGTCTAGTCTTGACAGAGCTAAAATTTCTGTTAATTCTGAATTCGTAGATTCAAGAACATTAGATTAAGACAATGTGCAGCAATAAGAGATGTGCAGTATTTCTTATCATGGTGATATATTTAATATCTTGAGGAATGTCAGCTTCCTCCAGGGAGAAAACCATTCATGTTAATGCCAGGAATTAAAGATACAAATGGAGATCCACAACAAAAGCATGTATAGCGCAGAGGAAAAAAAGCGTCTCTGTAGGAGAGAAAAGCTTCCATCGTGTGTGGAAGAGGAGCCGTGTTAGACTACCACAGGAACACCAAAGATTTATTAAATATGTTAATCATAGTGTAGAAGCTTAGCTAAACATAGGTTACATAGTTCCTATGAGCGTTCATACTATTCATTAGTTCACGAGTTGGACTAGTGATTCAAAGCAGTGTTTGAGACAAAAGGTGCTCTTGTAAAATCTTCTGTCTGATAGGAGGTAACAAGAACGAAGCTGCAAAAACCTGACATGCTGCAGAAAAGGGGCTTTCTAGACTGGGTCACAAACAGTCATGTCTTGGAGTGAGAGATGGCTTAGATAAGGCAGAGAAGACTGACAGAAGGTCATGCTGCTGTGCAGAAATAAGCTGCAGACCCCCGGATGTGCAGTGCAGTGCAGTGGAACTGCAGGGAATTGCTCAGCTCTCAGTGGTTCCACTGACTGTGGTGTCAGCTGCTTCCCCTGGGGCCAGTGTGTGTCTGACATCCCATTACTGTCTCAAGTAAATCTAATTAATTGAAACACTGTCCTTCACTAATAAATGCATTTTTTTCATTGAAATGGATACTCCCTAGGTATAAAAAAAAGGAAAAGAAAGCTAAATTAGCCTCATCGTGCAGGATGTAGAGGCCTAAAAATCACACTATGCTTTAGCATGCTCCATCAGAATAAATCTTTTTTATGCAATGAAAGCCAAGCTTAGTAGTTACCATGACAATGTCCATGTGACCAATTATTTAAATTTTTATTATTTTTTATTTAAATTTATATACATACATATAAATTACATGTAATTAATTACAATGTAATTTATATGTTTATATATTCATATATTTTCTAAGTGTTGACTCTGATTTAGAAGTAGATTTGAGAGCCAATGCTTTATTCTTGTGGGACTTCTTAGAATGGCATTATATACACATGCACATAAAGGCTCTTGGGTTCTGTGGACCATATGGAAACCACCTGTCCCAAAATTAATTTCATGATCCTTCTGATGTCCTCTCTGACCAGGCTTTGTCAATACATATAAAGAAAATACTAAAATGCAAAGAGCTCAGCCATGAGAAATGTATACAAGCTACCAACAGTTTTCATTGCACTGGCTCTTGTTTTCAAAATATTGCCAATGAATGCTTTTAGTTTAACTATCATGTAAGATTACCAAATATATTGTTTTCTCCACAGTATTCAAGAAATACGTATGTAAATTTGTGAAGCAAATACTCCTCAGCTGCGCAAGAATGACAGGATATGAAATCCCTGCCTTGGACTGGAAGTGCTGCTGAAGACCTCAGCCATCATCAGCTGAAGCCAACTACAAGCCTGCTGCTAGCTTCTGATGTGAAGGCTTCGGATCAGCCCCTGAGAGGGGCCACATGCACCCCATGCAAACAAACAGCATTGTCTCCTCACTTTGTACATAGCAGATATTGGCGCTTTATTCTTGGAGTAAACAGCAAATTGCAAATTGTACCTTGCCACTTGGCATTTCTCATAAGTCTCAGTCTGTGTTTTAGTGGAAAAAGTGACATGATATCAGTCCTTGAGGAAGCTCTTTTGTCTTTCCTGCAGGAGCTATAGTCCTGCACATATTTGAGGCTATGATTTAGGAGTGAGTGAATATACAGGCAATACTTAGGCCACTGTTACTTTGAACTAGTTCTCAGCGAGGGTAAAGAAGAATTGGTTTGGCCTGTCTTTCTCTTTAACACAAGGCACTTAGAAACGCACAGGGGCCTGTTCGCTGAGAGGAAAGGAGGCAGAGCATTTGCAGTGTTTGTATTTCATAAAGCATAGCTCTTAAAGGGGTGTTGCTTGCCATGGATGTTGGAGTTTAAACTCAAACCCATCAGTTTGGCTGTGTGAGAGAGAAAAGGGCGGTTTTTAGATCTGTGTCTGCACAGTCAGCAACCCTGAAAATAAATCCTTTGAAAAGTAATAAAAAGACTCCAATCTGTATCTGTGTCTTGGAACTGTTGCTAGTTGTGAAAGCATAAATCTGGAGTAACTCTGTCACTGAGACTAAAATTTGGCCCCAAAATAGCAAAGCTAGAGGATATTCACTCAGACTGCTGCTACTTATTTTCTGCTCTGTCTTCTCGTCTACCTCTGTACACACACAGACACACACTCTCTCTCTTCCTGGCTTGTTGTCCTTCTCTCTTGTTGCTGTTTCTGCCTCTCTCTCTACTTCTTTAGGGAGCCATAAAGAGGTGTTACAGGCATCCTCACAGCAGCGTTGTCAGTTAGGCCTTCTGAGCCATTACACAATCCCTTTTGTAGTAAATGATTCTGTAAGATTAACATGGAAAACCTTTAATGGACATTTCAAATGGAGTCATAGGCCAAGGAAAACTTCTTTTTAGATCTATACAGATGTATGTATATCAGTTTATGACATGCCAAGTATGATGTATGCACCAGTGCTGGTTAGTAAGAGTACTCGGTACCAGAATTATTTCCAAGAAATCTGGTTCCACCAATTGCTGATACAGCAGACTCCTTTACCACTCTTTTGGGAATTAAGAACAGGTTGTTTCTGGGCCAAAGGATGATGTGAAGATGGAATGTATGTCCAGAACTAAAAACTACATTGTTGAGAAATGTTTTAAGACGTATCATTCAGATACTTTTTACAATCTGCTTGATAGCGCTTGTTTGAAAATACAGTTAGCTATGCTAGTTAGCATGCTCATACTTTTATATTTGTGAGTATTTTTCCTCTGTATGGACAAGGAGGAGAACAGAGAGGCAAAAGATTGTAAGCCATTCTCTTCTTATAACAACAAACACATTTTGCCTTTTCTTTATTCTCCAATGCAAAGGAGGCTGTCAGATCCTCTGTCTGCCCAGCTGGATCCTGTTTTTCCACAACATCCTAAGCTCACTTTGATGACTAAGCAAAGCTTATGTGAGCATCCAAGGAGCAAACAAAGATATGGAAGGTGAGCCTAGGCAGCTGGCTTAAGGCATTTTATTCCTTGCCCCAAGGCCTTCCAACATCTCTGTGCATACTAGCAAGTGTGTCATATCAAAAGATTACAGAAATGAAAACAGAACTCAACATTGTAAAAAAAAAGTCTTTATTGTGTTAAAATATGTATATTTTCATAGAATATCTGTAATATTACATCCAAATATTTATTTTTGAAAAAAATCAGCAATATTATCTTAATGAGATAGAGCCGTGATGTATAACACAACCCCTTGATATACTAGGATTTTCTTTCAGTTTCTTTCCTTACAACTCACTGCGTACAGAAAAAAAATCAGACCACTTTTTGCCTGGACTTGAGCAGCTTAGGCTTGTGAGCACATCACATCTTTCTGCCATTCTGATCTCTCCTCCATCCCCTTGCCACCTGAGTTTCTGATAGAGCAGTACACACAAGGATTCAGTAATCCTTGGCCCCCACACTTTGAACTTTTGAGTTCTATGCACAAACTGAACAAATCTTACTCAGGTATCTCTAGAGTATGAATAGGTCTCTTTCAGATCAGAGTTAATGAAGAATAAACTAATGTTGGGAGGAAGAGAGGTCTTCCTCAGCCAGCATCCATCCTGCACCTGTTCCATGGGTGCTGGTGGTTTCTGGAGGTGGAAGCAGGGTGTATGTTCATGCGTGTGTGTGTGTGTCTGTGTGTAGGTGCATGGAGACCTGAGTCCCAATGGGCAGGATAGGAAAGAGAAGCAAACACCATCTAATGCCAAAGGTTACTCTGGTTCTTCCCGGACCTGGAGAAGGTTTGGAACAACAGAGGAGGGGCATGGAGCACCACTTACTTCTCTCATGCCCTTCTTAGGAATGGAGGATGAATAGGCAAGAGGGAATATAGTGACCAAAAGAGAGAGCTTGCACCTGTGTGAAAGTATGCCTGGGGTGCAGGAACTCAATGGCCTCATTTGATTTGTACTTTAAGCTTGTCATTAGGGTGGCTTTATTTTATTTCGGTCCTGGCCAAGTTAGCTTCCAGATAAAGAAGGCTCAGGACTTCGTTTTGATGTGCCTTCAAAATATCTTTTTTTCTTCTTTTTGATAATACAGGTTAGTCTAATTATACAGCAGACTTGTTGATAATGTATTTCGACTGTTCTGAGTACTTGGGGTTTCTCTCCCAGCCCTGTCGAATTTGGGTGAGAGATTTGTCTAGACAAGGAAGTATCAGTACAAATTTGACAACCAGTACAATGCATGGCACGATGAGGGAGAGCATGTAGGTGCTTGGAAGGTACCATCTGTACGCTGATGGGCTCAGGAACCACTTTCCACCATAAACCATTGCATGTGCAGTGCACAGAATCAGTGTCAGATATCCCAGTTTGGACTAGGGGAGAACAAATGAAAGAAAGAAAACAGTGGAGGTTAAAACAGTAAACTAAACCCAAACAAATACAATTTACAGGACACAGTAAGCTCTGTATAATGTGCCAGACTAATTGGAGACTGCTGAAATGAGAATGTTTTATATAATATAAAGGCTCTAACTGTTTTTTATTAAAGATTCATTCAAATGGATCTAGGTGAAACACACTTCTTTTGTTGTTTTGGTTTTTCTTTTCCCTGTCAACAATCCTGATAATTTTTGCTAGCTCACACATACTGCCTGGCAGTTCTCATATTTATGAAAATGCAAAGAAAATACTGAAATTCAGTGGAGAGATCCAAGCTTTTACATGCTCTAGTGCTAATCCATCCAGCACTACCATACTGTGCAAGTATTTGGCCTTGAAAAAACATTCATTGACAGTAATTTCCCCTCCCCTTGCCTCCCCTTCCCTGCCAGCCCAGCTTCTGCAGAGGCACAGCAGCTCGCACCAAGATTCCTCCGAACGGGGGCCTGAGATTATAGCATTACCAAGGGCAGGTCTTTATAGGCACAGCAGTTTTTAGAGTCTGCAGGAGCTGCAGATTCTCTTTAAATACTTGGCATTGAGAGGGTATGAGTTATAAAGTCATTTTTCAGACCCATTTTAACTCAATTATCTTGTGAACCAACAAAATTAGCCCAATAAATAGCTAATATATTTTGTGGCTTAGTATAATTGTGGAATTTTATAATTGCGCAATGTCAGCTTTCTGTTTGTCATTTAGGAGCTTAGGTCTTCCCACTTTCCTCTTGTTAATGCAGTAATCCCAGTTATACCATAAGCAGCCATCACAGCAGCTGTGTATTTTTATAGATAAGCTGTACAACTGTGTAGAACTTTTTTTCACTGTGTGATGGTGGATAATGCACACATCACATTTGGAGATAGCAATATAGGAGGGGATAGGGAATTTTCCAGAAGAGAGGAAAAAAGTTTTTTTAAAATAAGTCTTTTTCTCACCTGTACAAATCGAAATTCTCGCCAGTTGACATTGTTGCTGACGGAAGGCAAGGAAGTTATTCCCAGAAGAACAAATAAGAAAAATCCTAAAATCCCCAAAGCCAAGTAAGAGTCACTAAGCCAGGCATTAGTGTTGTCGAGTGGTTCTGTTTCATTTTTCAGTGCCTAAAGAAAAGAAGACCAGGTATGTCTCGGTGATAACAGTTTTAGGATCAATATGGAGAGAAAAATATATTTTAAGGTAACTAGGAGATAAAAGGTATACATTAACTCTCTGAAAATTATTGGAAATTTACTTTGCACACCTACTCAGAAAGCAGAAGAGACATTAGATTATGTTTAGGTTCCGTGTACCTGTAATTGTGATGCATGTCTTATACTTCTGTAGACCTACTGCTGAGGATAAGTATGTGATCCTTTGTTGTTAAATAAGGTCAGAAAGTAAAAATATGTGCCATTTAAATAAAAAGTTAAAATATGTGCCATTCTTAAAGGTATAGGGAGAAATAGCGAAATAGATTTCTCTAAATTACTCCTAATGTTTATATTTTTCCTGCTTATTTTGTTAATATGTAAACTATCTAGGAGGAAGACTGAGGTCAGAAATCACCTCAACTCAACATAATAACAACAAACTTTGGATATACCGATGGTTAGAAGGATCACAGAAACAAGGAAAATAAACCTACTGTAAAGAATGTTAGACTGTGTACATGAATTTCTGAAGCTCAAGATAATTGAGGTATCTTAAGGTATTGATATTGAGGTATATAAGGTAATATTTGTAACAAGGCCAGAAGAAAGGAAGAGCAGGGAACAAAACTTACCTGGGAGATGATTCTACTGTTGATTCTCCATCTTACATAGGAACGAATTGGCATAACAAGAGTGTACAGAACGTGCAAAGAAGCAAATGCCAAGGCTACAAGTCCAAGTTGTTTCCTACACAGCATCCATTTGTCCAGCCAGTTTGGGAAACGGCGGTATTTGGTACCTCTGTATAACTGGATAATTGCAGCAAGTACACCAGGAAGATAAACCAAAGCAAGAAGAATGAGTGCCAATACAGGGCAGATCCGATTTGGAATGGAAATGGCAATAAAAAAAGAGAAGTCTTTGTTTTCATAAACATAAGGGTAAATTACATCACGAACCAAACTGTAGAAGAAGAAGAATGTGACTAGGCCAAGAGACAAAAGCATGGGAAACTTCCACATTGGAAAGAGCTGCAGAGGGTAATTTTCTATTTCCTGAGCAGCCAAGAGGGATCCCTGATCTAATGGAGTGAGCCCCAGTGCACGAACAATATCCATCACCATTTGTTTAGCTTTCATGTCATCTCCACAGACAAACACCTGCAGCCAAAAACAAACAGAAGTTTTATTTAGACAGAGTTTCGTGACATTTTCTACTGTTCTTCTGCCTGGATATGAACAATGAGAACAAGCTTCCTAGGCTACTTGTTGGCTTCCCTGCTGGCCTTAATTTATATAGGCAAAAAGTAGCCTATAGGTGCTTTCTTGGCCAACAGGTGCAAGAACTAAGAATATGAATCTTTTCTTTGGAGAAGATTGTTTCAAGTGGCAAAATTTTGTATCTCAAAAGAACAACACAAAACACACTTGGTACAAGTCTTTGCCTAGAAGACTTGACATACTCTTCTGAAGACCTGCAAGTGGTTTGTAAGCACAAGATTTTGTAGGAATAAATAGGAGCAACATTTTCAATTGCTGTGGCAATGGTCTATGAGGACTCCAGGGAACTGGGGACAACGATCTTTAAAACATGATTGCATTCTCACAAAAGTAAATATAATTTCTTTCCAAGTCTAATAAAATAGTGAAGAAAATGTGTTTTCTGTGAACGTGCAAGGCAATCCTTCTTTTGAAACTGAGAGAAAGGGGGGAATTTTGGCTGACATTGATATGACGAAGGCTTGTAAAGCCTGGGCTTGGAAATGCTTGGGTCTTAGTTTAGCCAAAGCCATTAATCTGGCAGCAGAAAGCAAAACCAGCAATGGCTTCAATAGCTGATTGAAAACATGTGTTGTACAAGAGCACTATTCCTCAAAGCAGCAGAAAATAAGGTAATAATAAATGATTTGTCTTCAAGTAAGCTGCTGTGTTGCTTCCTCTGATCAGCTCAGTGCTTGCTGGCCTGTAGTTAAGGAGCTGGTTAAAATGCTTTGCACACATTGTTGTGTTAAACTTCTGTGGTGATGGATTCTATAATCTTTATTAATTTATTCACCTTTTAGCTCACTTCTGTTGTCCATACTCATTCTATTGCCCCATCATATCCTTTGGGTCCCTTTTTTTCTCTCTTCATTTTACTCTTGGTTTGATATATTCCTCCTATCTCCTTTCTGTTTAACTTTACAGTCTTGATGGACAACTGATGCAGCCCTCATTTCCTCCTGATTTGCTGTCTGTTTCTTCCTTTGTAGCTTTGCTATCTTTCTTTCCTTCCTTCCCTAGTGTCTCCAAACACCTTACCAAATCTGGAGGCAAGCTGTGGATATTCCTTGCCATGCTGTATTACAAGCCAAAAGTAAATTTTAGCTCACATATAACTCAAAATGGGCAATTATAGTGAAAATAGTATCTCAACCCTGTCTGATTCGTATGTCTCATGTATGTTTTGTCTAGCTGTTAAGAAGCCATACAACATACAACTCTATGCCATAGGACCCCGCCTTGCTCAGTCTTACCTGCCGGCTTGCATCCAGTGCGCCCGACTGTAGGGCCCAGGCTGACACGGTATTAAAGGCTTTCACAACCTTAGCGCCGGGCACCAGCTGAGCGAGGTACTCTGCGTTGGATTCGGGATACTGGTTTATTTTTAAGTTGTTGCTTACATCCACCAAGACTTTTCCGTGGAGAATTTCTGCTAGTGGTGTGAGGAAGTGGTAATGTTGCCTCTGGATTGCTATAATGATGATGGCAGCTTTCTGTGCTGCCTCTGCATGGCTCAGCACCTCTGCGTCCTTGGGAATCAGGCTGGACATCTGTGCGCTCCGGCTTCCAAACACAACAGGGTAGCCAGACTGAATCATTTTCTGCCCCAGAGCTCTTCCAAAATCTCCAGTTCCAAATATGCACACTGTCTCTTTTTTGTTAGAAGTGTTAGGAGCCAAAGCCATTATGTTGGAAGAATTTTTATTCATCTATTGAAAAGAAAAGTAATAGGAACAAACTAAGCTAAACATCAATCTCTTGAAAATGAAAGGTTAGCATTCACTCTGGCAATACAAAATAAATATCTGAGAGTTTTCTTGCATCTTTATATGCTTCCTGCAGACTCTTCTGAATACACACGCTAAGAAGATTTCTGTGCAGTTTTTAAAATCCAGTTCTGGGTATTCACCTCGCCATCCCTTACGTCACAAACCGTACTCTTTTCCATCCATTTTATGGATTTTAACATTCAGCCCAACTGTTGCAGATTTCCTCCCTCAAAGGGAAAGCAGGAAGAAAAGACACAGGAGCACAGATAGCAAGGGTTGCACATGTTTCAGAGTAATTTCTGCTTACTTATGATATAGAAAAACCTTGAAGACAAGGGTGTTTCTAATCAGATTAGAACCTGGAAGGTCTTTAATAAAATACTTGCAGAAGAGATATTATAAACCTACAAACCTATCTGTTGTCTTCAGTATTTCCTTAATAAGTCTAGTCAGTGCCAGTTTGTTTTACTATTGTTCTTCAATTTCCTGAAGAATGTCCCATGAAGCATTTGGACAGTGGAATTGGAATATTTCATGTTGAACATTTACTTCTGATATTTATATATTACTCATAATAGAATTATCTTTGAGGTTTTCATCTCTCCTCCTTTATCACTGTATCTGGAAGCTACAAAGTCTTTAATGTATTATCCATGCCATAGTAGTACGTATGCTCTTTACTTGTAGAGCAAGACCCACGATACAAATACAGAATCAAAAGGGTCTGCTCCAAAGTTTTTGCAGTAGGTCCACACGATGTTGTCCTCACTTTACAGAAGGTGTACTTAGACGAGAAAACCTAAGGCTCTAAGGGAGACCTCGAACAGGAGATCTTGAGACTCCTCTCTTGGGATGGGTAGAAATATAGTACTTAGAACAGCCTTAGATTTGCAGGAACCCTGATTCAAGTCATTCACTGCATTGCAGGTAACTGTCTTAATTAAAGATGTGGGAATAACTGATTTTCCAATTTGCAGGAAAGAAATACATGAAATGGTTAGCTAGATAGACCCAAAACAATTACTTTGCTGCTGGTGTTTACTAACTTTTTGTTTACATCCTTCTGTGAAGCACTGTTCAGAATGAAACTCTGCCATTTAAAAATCATGAGATGATACTCTTCACTTTCTTTTATATTTTTCTCTATCCAGAACAGTTTTTGCTTTTTAAAAATCTGGCCTGATTTTAAATTGTTTGACCCAAAACTTGCACTCGTTTGGTGAATTAAAAATAAATAAAAATAAAACTTGAACTTCCTCCTACCTTGCTGTGACCTATGGGACCTATGAACTGTGAGTGGCTGTGAGTCAGGGATGCACACATCTTTTTGGCCTGTGCTGTAGGGTATAAGCTTCACTAGCAAGATAGGCAGAAAAATGCTTATTCTGAGAATTACAAGTGAAGATTTTTGGCTTGAACTAGCTCTGTAGGTAGCTTGCTAACCCTCAGTTGGCAACAGTGCCTGCTCAGCACCGCTCTTGCAATGAACTATGGCAGCCTTGGGATTTAGAGAGCTCCCAAGGGAGTTTGCTCTTGGTCATTAAGGGCAGGCATGGATTCAGGCAGAGAAGGGCCCAAGGATCTGTGTGCTCCTAGCCTAGGTGGCTCTGCAGGGCCCACGGGAGGCTTTGCAGCACAACAGGGTGTCAACCCCAGCTCTCCTGAAGCTGGGATGCCCAGCTGCCCCCTGTGTATTTCATCAAGTAACACACTGAGCATGAAAATGGATCCTCAAAGGGACCCGTGTGACTGTCTGTTGCATAATTGTGAGCTCTGACACATGGCATACAAATGCAAAGTCTTTTGACACATTTAAAAATCATTGTCTTGGGTCTTTATTAATGTCTCATGAGGCTCTACTGTGACTAAAGCTATAAAATTCCTTTTTGGGCATAGTCTCTATTTCAAAAAGAACAGAAGAGTTGCATGTGTAATGTTAATAAATGGTCCAACTCAACTTTCCTTTCTTAATTTTTCCTGTTAACAAAGAAGGCTCCTATCTAAAATGAAAAGTAAAATGTATTTATAACACATGATTGTCCAGTTGAAAACTTCTGTATTTGACCTCAAGAAATCATTAAGTTATTGCTGAGTGAACTGTGCAAATCATTATCCTCTCCAAAATAAGACTGGAAAAAAACAAAATTTGAATGGATGTTACCAGGTAATATATTTGGTAGATCAGTTAAAGTTATGTTTTGTTTGAGCTTAAAAAAATATTCAATATAGAAATGGATCCACCAGCAAGAAGTAAGTCCATAAAGTGCTTCTGTTGTTCATTGATACTGAACATCTCATATTGTAGTGAATACTGACCTCATCTTGCAAGAAAAGAGAAAAAGAGGGAGATGAAAAGAAAAAATAATGTAAGAAACATTCTTTTTTTTCCCAATATACAGTTTCTTCTTACATCTAACATGTAAGCAGACTCGTACAAGGTAGTGAATATTATTCCATAGAAAGCTGAAGAGAATTAAAGCTGCCCTTAATACTGGTGGTCTAATTTAGCTTAATACCATTTTTAACAAGAGACACAATTTGATTGAATAAGTAAGCAGAATTTACCTTTTCTTTTTAAGAAGAATTAGTAGGGATGCCCATAGTTGTTATGATGGTACACATTATGTATTAGAAATAAACTGATCACCAATTAAATTTTTTAACAAATTAAGTGTATTTTAAAACTGATATTAATTTAGTAGTGTGTCTGCTACTTTTGAAAATCACACATAAGACAAGGCAAGTTTGCTTTTAAATCCCAGGCCTTCTGCACCATGCCTCCTCCTAATAAGGACAGAAATTAATTTTCTCCATTGAATCCTTATTTTTCCCCTCTTTCCAATGTGCCTTTGTGCCAGCTGGCTGCTGTTGAAATAAAAGAAGGTTGTGGGCTTCGCAGTGAACTTCTGGACCTTGATTCAGGCAGTAGGTCCTGAGGACGTAGATGGTACATAGATGAATTCTAGTTTTGCTGTGTGTATTTGAAGAAAATGCAGCCTCTGATAGCAACTGAATGGGTCTAAAGTCAAAACAAAGAAAATGGCCTCCCACCTCAATGACAGCAATAGCTGCAATGTGAGAAGATACTAATTTTCTATAGGACAAGGTGTTTTATTGTCATGCATCAGTGAAGCAGAAGTACACCACAAGGAACATGGGATCAGACTGGGGCCTGGGAGCTCAGCCCAAAGGCTGACACTGGGGTCTCAGTAAGCAGCCAATGGCAGTGGGGGTCTGCTCTGTGCCTGTGAGTTACGCTGAGCGCTCTCAAAGTGCCAAGGGAAAGCAGAAATACCAGCAAGGAAACATGTAGTAATCATTATCTCTTCTTTTATATATGTAGCCATATATTATCTGAGAAAAAACCATAGAGATTTGTCTCCATACATAATATTTTTGCTTATCCCCCTAGCATTAGAGCATTAGTGATGCTTTTTGTTATTAGAAAGATAATCCATGTAAACTTCTGTGGTGATTAACTATGTCCTTTACCTTCTGCGTTGTTGCTGCATTCTTATACATTGAATTATCCTATTTTAAGGTAAATGGTGGTAATCTCTGAGTTTACTTGGTCAGTAATGAAAAAAGGAGGTGGTAAAATAGAAAAAGATGCTAAGTGCAAAACTCTTCTAACCACTGCATAAACACTAGGGGGAACTGAATGAAGGTACAGCATTTAATTCCTCCCTAAGGCAGGATGGAGTATGTTTAAACCAAGTCTGAGAGATGCTTGTCTAGCCTGTTTGTAAAACCTTCCTGTATTGTGGATCCTGAAGTCTTCCTTGCTTACTGATTTCTCAGCCATACTGTTAGCCAGATTTTCCTCTGTCTAATTGTATCACCTCCTCCACAGTAGACACAGGTGTCAATTTATCCCCCTTCTCTTTGCAGCAGCCTTTGTTGGACCTGAAAGCTGTTACCACTTCACCCTTTTCTTCTCCAGATAAAACAACGCCAGATCTTTCACTGCAACTCACACTTCTGAGAGTGGTGATCTTTCTCATGGCTTTCTTCTGATCTTTCTAGGCTAAACTGCTCCAACTGTTAATTAAAAATATGGTGCTAAAACTGAAAGCAGTATTCTTGCTGAGATTTTACCAGATAGGAAAGAATTGCTTCACTTGCCTCACAGACAACACATCATCCCACTGTCGCATTTATCTTATTCACAACACAGCTGATTCAGAGTCAGCTTGTGACACAATAAGGCTGTGAGTACTTTTACAAGTAGTGTGTGGCAACAGGAACCACGATGTGGAGTGAAACAGCTGGTGCTGAGCACAAAGTGTACACACACTCCATGTGTCAGGGACTTCCACTTTGGAGTGACTTTGGTCTAGTGCTGCAGCCTGAGTGCCCATTAGCAGCTGCAGTGCATTGGGGTGCTCCTAAAGTGTGTGTTCTGGCTCAGCTTCATGGCAAGGAATCCAGTTTCATGTGCTCCAAGAGCCCTCTGTGGTGTAAAGCAAAGCTTGATAAGTGGTTCTCTGCGACAACATCTGATCAGAACTGAAATACTAATGTAAATGCATCCTGTTAGATCCAATCTTTTAATTGGACTGCTCCTACACCAATTGCTCTTAAATTTCTGTATTTTTTTCTGACTCAGAGTTGTATTGTGCACTTGTCCCTGTTGAATAGCACCATATTTTTTCAAACCACAGCTTCAATTTTTCAAGATCACTTTGATTTCTAAGCCTGTTCTCTAACGTCCTTGTAGCCCTTTTCAACTTTGTCAGATTGTCAGCTTTAATAAGCATTGTCTCTATCCCGACATCTATGCCATTTAATGGAGTTCTGAAACAGTACTTTTGCCAGGAGATCCCCCTGTATATCTACAGTAAATGTAGTCTTCCATTTTGACAATGATAACTGAGATTAAAAATGTTTCTCTCGCTATTTCTGTAGAACCTTACTTTATATTCATTTAATCTAGGCTGTATTTTCCTAGTATGCATTTGAAAATCTTTAAAATTTACTATACTAAAATCTTCACTTGTGTCAAGCTGTATAGCCTCTGTGATTCACAAGGCCTGTTATCCTGTTGTAAGAGGAAATGAGGTTGGTTTGGAATAATTTGTTCTTGATTAATCCATGTGCCTATAACTCGTTTCTTTCTTATCTTCAATTTCTTCCATTGTTTGTTTGGGAATTGTACTTAAATGAGTTGGGCCATAATTCTGCAACTCCTCTTTCTTCTTACTTTTAAAGATAGCTGTTATTCTTGCCTTTCCAGTCTTTCAAAATTTTACCTCTTCCACACAGTTCTTAAAGATAGTTATTAATGGCTATGGAAATGCTTCAGTTTTTCCCCAAACAAGGTGGGGTGAATTCCATCAGCCTCACTTATCTCAGGTCACTTAACTCACCTGAGCATGGCCTAATTTGTTTCTTCTGTCATCTAGCTGGAATCTTCAGCTCTTTGCTACTGATATAAACCCTTTTATTGCGATTGACCCTTCTAGTGAAGAAAGAGCAAAATAGCCATTACAGAATTTGCTTTCTTGGAGTACTTAGTGGCTTTCTTGCAGGTGAGCGGTGGATCAATTCTCTCCTTGATTTTCCTTTAACAGTTTATGTTTTTACAGGAAAATTCATGTTATTCTAGATGTGCTTTACTAATTACATTTCTTTTTGTGCTGTGGCTTTTCAAATCCTATCAAGATGTGAGTACTGTTCTTCTGTGCTTATTCATAGATTTTTGGTTCATGTATGCTTTTTGAGTTTGAAGTTTCTGAAGACCTCACAGCTCCAGCCACATGGCTGTCTTACTGCAGTTCTTCCTCTGCATTGCAAACTTTATGTCTTTGCTTTTAACATAGTTTCTTTAAGCAGCTGTCAAATCTTCTGACCTTGTTTTCCTCTCAAATTGTACTTGTCATGGGACGTCATCTTCCCAGCTTCAGAATTTAGTATAATCTGCTTATTATTCTGCTAGATGGACAAGTCCATTTTTGAGCAGTTGATATCATCTGGTGGCCTGTGCTGGCTCCCAGCTGTGACAGAACCTTTTTATTTTCCTCTCTGTCATTTCCCAAAACCTTCTACTAGGTCTATATTCTTTTATCTTTTGATTCACAGCAAAAGTTTAGAAGATGAAGCAGGATACAAGGACTATGAGGAGCTAAATCACCAAAGCATTGCCAGGAGTTTGATCCATAGCCATGTAAAAGAAAGGTTTGTATGCAGAAGAAAAAGAGAGTTAATGGCCACCAGATCTGTGACCCAGGTAAGTTGTGGTGTTGTCTGCTATATAAATTAGTTTCAAGATTTAAAAAAATGGATCCATTTATCGTATTTTTTTATTTCTAAGCTCATTATAAAGATCACAATCCCAAAAGTGGTCATAAAGATTATATGAGCAAGAAATATTATGGGAGCATACTTTTAAAAGTGAAGTATCAAGGGCCCTCTTTCTATGTAAACTAAATATTTTGACTGCTATTTCCTTGTAAATAACAGCAGGGACTCTGTTACACTATGCAAATAATGAACAGTGCTAGGCATGGGAATGGCCTCTCTGGAGCAGCTTGCTGGCTGTTGTAGTACAACATTCAGGAGGCAAGTAAAGGTCCTGACATAATACATCCGCCTGATTATATGGAATGCTGAAGTTAGATTAATCTGTGTGAATTCATATACACTAGTCATGACAACAGTATTGCCTGCATATTCCAGTGATTCTTGTACTGGAAAAACAGTTTGCTTTCTAGGTTCACCTTTCTAGAAGAAGCTTGTTTCTCCAGATTTCAAAAGGGTTATTTTTCTGTAATTATGGGGAGATACTTGGGTTGACGCTTTGGAGCTTATTAAATTTAGTCCATTGCATAGCTGAACTCTAATAGCATGCTGTTGTGTGAAGAAGTGGGGTAAGTGGTTTGGGTTCATACTATGCCCTCCCGTAGACCTCTTTTTAAGCTGTTGACATGACTTCTTATAACCTTAACTCTGCTGCTCTTTTAACACAGACAATCTGTCTGTTTCCATTTTATTTTTTTCCAAATATGTTATTATCATTACAGCAAGGATCAGCTCAAGTTTCTCACACAGCATCCACATATTTAAGTCCTCAAGCCTCTGCTAACAGTTTTTTTTTCAGCCAAAGCTCTGTATCTCTGTTGTCAAGATGAAAACATTCAGTTCCTTACATGGATTCGATAACTTTTTTCATAGTTTGAACCACACACGCAGGACTGAGCACGTTGCAACTCATTTCACCAAAAAATATTCAAAGCAAAATGCTTTGAAATCAGAATCTTGTCACCACTACGGAGAGAAAACCCAGTATGCCATCGGACTTGATGTGATCACATGTCTTAATCCTGCTGGGCAACTGTGAGCTGATCTTGAGTTGGTGTGTATGATCAAACTGATGAAAATAAGCCCTTTGGAGGTGTCCTGTGTCCTACAGACCTTCCTCATACCTCTTTGAACAGACTTAACAGGTTCAGTCAGGTTTGCTTCCACAATGCCTCTGTGTAGACCTGATCCTTCCCTACCTGATGACCATACCTCCTTCTCTAACATGGGTGGGCTGCACAGTGCTTTGACACCATACTCTGGCATGAACTCATCCTGGTGGCAATGAAGGACAGTGCCTACAACCAAGAGTGTCAAAAGCAGTGGAAGTGGCTGCTTTTTTGTTGTCATCTTTTTTTTATGCCAAGTTTCTTTTTCCATTCTTTCCTTCAAATCCCTGAATACCTGTGGATGGGTGAGGTGAACTTAATCCAAATATGTACATGAGTACTTATTTTTGTTTAAGAATTATACTTTTTTGGTTGATAATTTTTAGTTTCCCATGCTGTCAAGTTCTCCAAAGTTAAACAATTTCTTTCAGGAATAGAGTTGATTCTTATTACTCACTTAGCTGTTTAGTGCATGTACTGGCAAGTAGAAGTAATCTTTTTTTTTGGTAAATGAGAATCCTGCTTTGTCTTGTCATTTATGATCAAAAGGACTATATTAGACAAAGGTTCCCTAATATTATAAAATTACATATAGTAACCCATTAAATATAGTAGAAAAAGAGAGTGATTTATACTTAATTTCTTGCATATGTAGCACTACATCTTTAGAAGTATCTTTATGAAGTATTTCACACATGCATAATATGCAGTAATCTTGGTGTAGCTTGGAAAACAGGTGAAATGCAATTTCTCGACAAGACATGTAAACTACTCTGAGGCAATCTCATTTACTTAAAATTTCATTTCACTATTCCCACAGAGAGAGAAAGAACACACTCTGTAATAAATACTGTTTCTTATAAGCTGACAGTTGTAGAACCAAATCTGCCCTAAATTATAAACTGCATTTCTGTTGCTTGATACACCTAAAACTGAAAGGCATGTGGCCAAACTACTCTTCCGTGATTAATCTAGTACTTAAACACATAAAGAAAATAGCAGAATAGCTCCTAACAAACACATTACAACAAATTATTCATGAATTTTCTTTCAAGAATATGAATATCTGCTGTTCTTCTCAGAAGAAAATTCTGGGCTCCAAGTTTTGACAAAGCTGATAAAAAATAACTGTTTGAGACAATAAATCCTCCTACAGAGGACATTGCATTTCCCACATCTTCACTTTTTATCAGGAGAACACCAAAGCTGCCTGGAGGCTCTTCAAACAGATGAAGTACAGGCCTAAATAAATTTGCTTAATGTTGTCTAAATCATAGCAAAGTACCGAGAGAACTGGAAATCTCACCACCTCCAACTGCTCCCATAAACACCTAAGACCCAGCTATAACTTGAGTAATTTCCTCAGTCTTTTCAGGGCCGTTGTACTGTTCAGAGGTGTGAAGGCATTAAGCTTTAATCCAGCCTAGTCAACTGCAAGAAGAATAAAAATATTTTGTAAAACACCTGAAGGTGAGCAAGGGTGAAAAGGAGAGACAGGCCTGCCTACAGCACAGGGAGCACTGGGTTTATCCCAGTTGGCCCAGGAGATGTCATGGGACCTTGAAATGTTTTCAGATCCACCATAAGTGGAGAAGCACCTCCTGGACTCCTGCTGAGTCCTTCCCTCACTGTGAAGCTATTCTTCTGCCATTTAGAGGCCCTAACAAATAGCTCTGTCTCACAGAAAAATAACACTAGAAATAATGAAGCCTGGCTTCCTAGGGAGTTGTGTTTCTTGGCTGATTACAGGCACTGATTGAAGCTGTTTCCAATCACAAGAGATGACTCCTATAACTTTTCTTCTCATGTGGATTTTTAGGTCTTTTTAATATATATAGTCACAGAAGAGTCTTTCCTTTTTCAGGACTCTTCCGTGGGGTCTTCAGTTGCCTTTTTTCGTGCATTATAAAGAAAAAAGAGCCATCTCTTCCTTGTATATTTGTTTGAAATCATCACTTAAAAAATGATTGAGGAACACACATAAACAGACATACACTCACATGCCTCCACATGATCAGAGAAATCTCACTTCCCACAGAAATCAGGCTAAAACAGGCTGGAACAGGCTGCCCAGAGAGGTTGTGGAGTCTCCTTCTCTGGAGACGTTCAAAACCCGCCTGGACGTCTTCCTGTGTAACGTCATCTAGGTGTTCCTGCTCCGGCAGGGGGATTGAACTAGATGATCTTTTGAGATGCCTTCCAATCCCTAACGTTCTGTGATTCTGTGAAAATACTGGACACCTTACATGCATGTCTGTACCACCAAAAGAGAAGAAAACAAGAGAAATGGCTTTTCAGCTGTGACCCTATGTCACTGTGATCTGTTGAAAGGCATGGAGGATGGGGCAGGGGATGTTATTTGGGATGCTTTTACTGACAGCCCATCAGTAGGATACACCAAGACTGGAATTAGCTGGCGTTGCACCAGCAACCAAACAAATACAGACCTCCAGAGCACTGAAATGTAAGAGTTCAGGCCACGTATTTATTCTGAGCCCTAGGAGTGTGTGATACACCTGACTCTTTTCCCATTTACACTAACAAAATTGTTGATTTTCAGTTTACTTGCTTTTGGACTGGGTTGGCACAAGCAGGAAGAAAATGAAGCCCAGTAGTTTCATAACACCTGTGATAAAATGAAAGGCGAGGTGGTTGCTGTGGCACAGTGATGATGCTCTTGACTGTCTTATGCTCTTGGAAATTTGAGGAGTGGGAGGGAGAGTATGAGAAAAGATGTAAGGAAAAGAAGCATGAATGTGAAGTTTTCTTGCCAACAGAAAGATTTGTGGATTTGCAACATGTCTGGAATGGGGCCAAGCAGATTTTACAGAAAGTTCATTAATCTGTATTCTTGCTTACACAAGCTTATACACTAAAATGCTGTTATAAAAAAACCTGTTTACAGACAGGTGATTTAACAGCAGATAACTTTCACTTAATATGAAGTACATTAAATGTATTGCCTCTTTTGGTTTGCTTTCTTTCTTTTACTTGTACTTCATCATTTTCCTCTCAAACTTGACTGCAGTCAAGTGGCATCTGCAGAGACATGCTTGCCTTCAGGACGAAATGAACACTGACATTTTCAGAAATAAAGAAGTTATGTTTCTCACAAAAAAAAAAAAGGACACAGTTTTAAATACTGTTGCTTTTTCCAGCAAGAAAAAATTCTTATCAGGGAATCTTTTAAAAACTAGTTCTTCCTCAAGATGTAAGAAATTCCCCTTCTTACTGAGCCAATTATTTCATGAGTCTTTAAGCAACAACCTTAAGCCACAGGCTTTAAAAATTAACTGCCAAGAAGACTGAATTTAAAAACATGCTTTTGAAATTAAAATTAAAAAAAAACTAAAAAAACAACTAACCAAAAGAGAAGTGAGATTCATCAAAAATTTGCAGAATTTTCGAGGGCAGCATCCTATACTGAGAAATAGAAAGATGTAGTTTGTTACTTTTTTCCAACCAAAGCTCCCTTTGAGTTCAGTTCAAGTTTTGCTGATGCCTGAGCTGCTGCTGATAATTCTCTGGCCTGGCAAGCAGGGGCAGGTGTACACAACAGTGGGTCATTACCTTGGCTCCTAGCCCAGGGGTTGGTAAAAATGAAACCTCTCTGCCAGGGTACTGCACATCAAGACCATGCAATAGGCAGGACAGGAACACGCCAAGCCCTATCTGTGCCATTGGAGTGAAGGAAAAGGGTGCTATTTCGGACATGATATGGAGCAGAGACAAATGAAAAGCTTATGTCTTCTTACTGAACTTAGCTGTAGAGGAAAGAAGAGGGACCAAAGAGGTCACTTATGGGTACAAAGAATCCTTCACTTTGCAGACAGATAATGAAAAACAAAGACCAGGCTGGAGGAAATAACTTATTTTTATACTGATAGGGAATTTGGCTCAAAATCCTTCAATCTTAATTTATTAAATGACATATTTACTTTTCTCAGTGTGTGTTGTCAATTAAAATAACAACTTATTGTTAATTTTTCTTAAAAAGCCCCACCTACCGCTCTTGGTAGTTCTCTAGGGTGGCAATCTCCAGAAGTTTGAATTCAATTTCCAATCTATACTTTTACGAAAAAGATCTTTTAGATTGATATAGGGAAGTAATGACCCTCTCTGCTTGCCTAGACCTTCCAATAATTTTACAAGCAAAAGATTTTAGATGTGCTGGGTGCTTTTCGTAGTGTTTTTTTTTTCCCCTGAATATATGTGCAGTCACTTCTGAGAGCTGCAAAAAAACCTGAGCCTAAGACTGCCAATACTGCTTAGTCCTGGAAGTCACTGAGGTCTGCTCTGTATAATCTGAGGTGAAAGTGAGCTGAATGTGTGCCAGAAGGTATGAAACAAAGTGTCATGCTGCTTTTGTAATTAGTTGCCTAATTGGACAAAGTAATTCCCTCCTGCAGGGTGACCCTCTCTTGCAGCTCCAGCAAGGAAATGCAACACAAAATGAGGAACTGGGTTTTCTCAATAAACACATTGTCTGTATTGCATTACCATTTTATGCTATTATGATTATTGCATAATTACCCACTTGTTGTGAGTACTAATGTCTTTTTACATATTTTCTGCTCTCACAGTCCTTTAGCATGGGACCACCCAAAGAAACTCTGTCAAACATTCCTGTGCTCTAATGATGCCAGAAAGTGTTTTGCTCTTTGGCAATCAACCGCTCTGCTAAATTTCTTAGCACTTCAGGCTTGTTTAGGAACCTACAGAAACTTGCTCACATAGTTGGTATCACTAATGGATTGGTGACAGGCAGCAATAAAGCACTTTGATCCCAGTCCTCAGGTGCTGTAACTTGTCTGAGGTGGATGGCTGAGCTGCTTCTACCATTGATCAAGCAGTTTGTAGCTGATTATTATAATTAAGCACCTTTGAAGTGTCAAGTTATATGAAGCTCTGGTGTGGTTCAGGTTGTAGAATTCAAATGAGATTTATTAATATTCTCATTTTTATAGGATATCATGCTGTTTATGGAAATAGCTTTTCTGCGCACGCAGATTTGTCCCAGTGAGACTGCTCCGCATGGGAAAAGTGCATGGAGGGAAATCATCCAGAGCTGAGAACCTGTCCTCACTCCTGATTTAGTCTTAACCTCATGTTTTCCAAAGCAAGCCATGGGATCTGCATCTCCCAGTGGAGGTTTAGACCTGGCCTTGTCAATGAACCAGAGTGATCTGCAGCACTTTGACAATGTCACACACAAAGCAGCTCGGCCAAGCGTGAGAAGACTGGTCCTGAGCTGGGCAAACCTACCCTGTGCCTCCAGCATATTGTGACCACTAAAGTTAGAACATTCCTTCAGTAATCCAACCAGGAGAGGGTCATCTCAACAGTTTAGTGAAATAAAAATAGTAGCTTGAAGCCACCTTTGCAATTGTGTCTTCAGGTCTGCACTCAGTAGTCACTATGAGCTTGGAGGGCAGTTTTGTCAGTCCTTTAATTAATGCTTTTGCTGGCAGTTATTCCCACTCCTCCTCCACTTCCAAGAAGCACCGATATAACCAGTGCTTACCCGAGCTGCCACCCACTGCCCTCACAGCCCCACCAAAGCACTCTGCCCACACCACAGCAGCAGATAAGAGAGGGCTCAGCAGCCCAGAAAATGCTCCACGAGAACACTTGAGAGTGCACCTGCTTCTCACAACCCCATCTACGACATCAAGTAAGTGAATTTACTGACTGTTTTGTTGGCCATACACTTGCTAAGGGGAATACATGTTGAAGAAATTTTGAAAAAGAAGAGTTTGTGGATCTAAACCGTGATCTCAAAAGAGGAAAAAAAGCCCCAATATTTTTTTTAGAGCATGGAAGGGCAAAAAACCCCAAACATTTGAACTACAATAAGCATCTGTAAAGGTGACATTCAAATACCTCTCTCTATCTTTTCTTCCAAAAAAAAAAAAGCTTTCAAAAAGCAAAGTCAAGATACCTTAAAATATAAACAGAATAAAAATTAAGTCAAAATTCCAACATCTGTAAGATGTCCCACAGAAAATGTTTGAAAAGTTGCAGTTCCACTCTGCTAGCACTGTAACTAAAAACAGAATGGGAGAAATGGTTGGCTCAAGTCATGCAGTTACCAAATAAACAGGTTTTAATAAAAATAGACTGGGAGGCAATGAGAGAGGCCTTAAAATATACAGATTTTAACTGTTCTCCCTGAAAGCCTCTGTTGCTGTCTGTATTTTTGAGGGACTGTATTTGTAGGGAGGAAAAGATGATTCCGAGCTTGTAACACCCACACTAGGCATATTGCTGTTTTTTTACTTTGGTCTAGCCCTGTCTGATGCTGTGAGCTTAATTGCCATTTGCAGTGGGATTGTTTGGTTTCACCCAAGAACAGCCAAGTGTGTGTGTTTTCCCCAGCACGCTCTGCAATGTGAAATGCGCTGTGGTACATGGACAATGGCAGCAGACGCAGTCCCCAAGTGAGCTGCTCTGAAATAAAACACTAATGTGGGCAACACACTTTGTTAATAATTTCTCAACATGAAGTAGACCCCTTATCAGGTTATAATTTCTGCCAGTAACTAAGAGAAGTAATTTTAAAATGTGCTGTCTTCCTAAAATTGTACAAATATGAAAAGTGCTTATTATGTTTGTATATGAAAATTCCAGTATGGAAGAAGAAAGTACAGGGATGCTTGATTTCTCAATGACTATTTGAATATTTTGGTATGTAGTTACAGTAGTACTTTATGCTAGTCTAAATCATTGCTATTAACAAATCTAGGAGCTTCAGGAAGGCCACATCTAACAATTCCACTAATTGCATAATTTTAACAGTCTTGAAAAAATTGGCCTATAGACTGAGTGACAGTTTGTGTTTGCAGATTTAGAGAGGATATGAAATTTTTCTACATCAAAGCTGAAGAACAGTTCTGTCAGCTGCAAATGTTTTCTGAATTAATAATGTGAAGCTAGTATAAGACAATATTTAAGAAAAATCCATTTCTTTCTGCAGCATTGAAGCCCCTTGCTTATAAAATATTAAATAGGATTAAATTGGTATGCTGCTTGAATGGGAAGAGAAAACATGAAATCCACATACGAACCCAGAAGTTAAAAGAATTATTAGTTCCAACTGTTACGAATGATAACTTATGATTTGGGGTAAATCAAACACCCTTGGAATACTTGCACTTGCTACTAAAATTCAAATGAGAATTTTGGTTCTGGCTTAGGAAAGAAAATCTGCTTTCTAGCTTCATCATTTAAAACCCACTGACCAATCCTTATTTGCAGAAGCTTTCTCCACTTCTTTAGCTATAGCAAACACCTCTGGAAGATTAAATAAACTTGTTATCTGCTAGATAAGCTCTCTGAATACCGATTGACTAATCTGAAGTTCTAGTTTGTCCTAACTTGACAGATACAAACTCTTCCCTACATCTCAGCACTTCCTTACATCACTTCTTAGTGACTAATTGTATAGAAGACATGCCTGGCTTTGTATATTTTTTTTTTGTCTAGCAGAGAGAAAGACTGGGGTGATGATTTATCAGAAGACTTAAAAATTTAAGTTCAAGCTCACCTAAACTTCTCAGGTGATAGTTCAGCCATTCTCTTCCGCACTCCTACCTGCAGAAGTGAGAGAAACCTGTGGCTTGTCTGTGTCAAACTCACCTGTGCACTCAACCTTCTGCAGTCCCCCTTGGCAAACCAGTGCTTTCCCAGCCGGTGAGATGCTGTTTGTGATGGAGCAAGAACGACCTGAGGAGCTGCAGAGAGGTCCTGTTGCCTGGAGCAGAGTGCAGAAACCCCGGCAGTCTGGCTGGCATTTATCTAGTGGAAGCAAGAGTGAGTGCATGGGGAGGGTGAGATGAGGGGATGTTGCAAGCCCTGTCTGTGCGGGGTGAAGGAACTTCCCGTCACAGTCTCAGGGAAAGTCCCAGCCCTTGTATTTACAGCTGAGGTGAGACTGTGGTTGCTTTTGTCATGCTGGCACTGACTTGCCCCTTGGCTATCAGCCAGAGCTATGGTTTGGCTGTGTTCCCCTGCTCTTGGAAGAAAAACCTGAGAACTGCAGAAGACAAGAATGTTGTAGAAGCACAACAACAACTATTTGCCTGGAAGGGGAGCTGCTTTTCTTTGTGTCACAGCTCTCCTGTGTCATTCCAGCTGTGGGTAGGGACAGTTAGAATGTCACATCGAGATGAAAGGAATTTGACATGGGGATGGTTGAAAGTACCTGATCTCTGAGATATTCTTGGCAACTACAGCGATCCTGTGGAGTCTGAGCCTGTGATGGTTATATATTGAGAAATGGGTCTTTAAAGGGATAAGACACTGAAAGGTTGCAAAGCTTTTGATATTACACATCTGTTTGGAATGGGACACAATTCAAAACAGATGCCTTAAACATCAAGAGATCACTGGTATGGGTTATAGTCCAAACAGGAAAAAGAGGCTCAGAGAGTCCCACTGGCATTGAGATTTTATAAGAAGTTTGGAAAGTGAATTGAAGGGGATTTAAATGATATTATGTTCTAGATCTGAAAGCAATATCTGCCAGTAAAGAGGAAGAAAACAAAAAAAGAAATATTTTCTGCATCAGCTTGATTTTGGAGGATTTACTGGAAACTAACTAGGAAAACACACTAAGAAGGAAAAGGCATAGAGAACATAAACCATAGAGGCAATCTTAGAATTTCTTACAGGAGCAAAGGGCACCAATGCAGTGGACATCTCTGGGACTGAACAGTGTAGTATTATTTTTCAACTGACCCATCGACTAACATGCTGGCAAAAATAGTGTTATTACATGTAAAATAAAATCTACAGGGAGTGGAGAGGAAGACAGTTGTCTCACAGAGCTTAAAATCACAAGGCTAACTCCACAGGAGATATATGAGAAGTAAATGTACAAATTAATAATAGATGGAAAAAATGACAAGTGCTATGCCCTTCGGAGCATCAAGGTGATCTAAGCATTGAGATCCTATGTAAGAATAAGAGCAAAATTATGAGAAATAATTTGAAGCCATTTCCCAGTGGATACATATCTCATGAATATTAAATAATGTAGGGAAGTGTTGAATTGTCCAACGATCCTCACACCTATGTGAGCCCTTCATATTGTAAGGCCATGCTTAAAGAAGGAGCAGGATAGCCTCATTGCTCTGGGATGATTGGAGGAACTGACAGAGAAGTTCTTGTATTTATAGAAAAGATGGATGAAATGCCTTGATTGTCCATAGATAGACCTGAAGAAGCAGAACAGGTCTGTCACACTACTGGGGGAAAATGTGGACAGTGACAAACACGCCTCTGTCCTTGCTACATCACAGGGCTTCTGGGAGGTGTTCATATCAGGAAAAAGACAAGAGCAGGTTTTTCAAATATCCGTGAAACCTTTGTGAGCCATACTGTTTTCTCAGATGTCTATTTAGGCTGCATTTGGCATCTGAGGGAAACTGTGATAAATTTTTCATGCCTTTCAGGTTAGTAAGATTTATACAGATGACATTTAGATCTGATGAAAAACACTGACTCAGAGCAGCCATGGAAAGAAACTGTGCATCTGGGCTGAAGCTGGACAAGCAACACTGTAAATGCCATGTAGCACAAATAATAACATATTTGAAGAAAAGTTAGCACAAACCCCAAGTAAATCACCAGAAAATATTCAAGAGTTTGTGTTCTCCAACAATATTTGGGTGCTGAATTGTAAGGAGAAATATGTATCTAATTTTGCTTCTTGAAATTGCCATCCTGATGATCTCACCTGTAATTGCTGAAAAATTTGAAAAGTAGAAGGAATTAATTGGATATTTCAGATCTGAGAGTAAATAATCCATGGAGGATCTTGAGGCATATATTGATGTACTTCTTTTGAACAGTGTGGAATAAAACTGGATCACAGTGGTTTATGAGTTAACAAAACTTAGGCATGAATATACTCAGAGGCAAAAAAGAAGATTTAATCTTAGTCATGGAAATAAACAAAACCATACCTTTTTATTTACTGAAGGCCAGTGCTCTTTGAAACTGATTATAAATCATAAGGAATTACCAAACAGAGCCTGGCCAATGGCTATTTTTCATTATTTTTCAGTTATGGAGTGTGACTTGCAGCTTCAATATAACCTTGAAATTGCAAGCAGGATTTCCAGAGCATTTGACAATGAAATGAAATCCAGAGAGAGATTTGTATGTCACTCTTATTGCAACAATAGTTACTGAGGATAAGATGCTTCAGAAAACAGTTCGTATCATGAATGCAAGATTAATGTAGCCTGAAAACATGAGAGTGGTGAACTTGACAGTAGTACTCGGAAAGATCTTCCAAAGCACATGTGCAGATAATTTCAGGATTCAAATGTATAAGGAAAAGGCCAGGGACATCTTGTACCTGAATCTTGGCTGAGCAATTGCGTTTAAAAAGAGAATGAGGTGTATCCTATGTAGTGTGGCCATGGTGAAGGACATTATCTAGTGAAAGAGTTTACAGAAAAAAAGGAAAAAACCTGAATCGTGAGAGAATGTGCTTATTCGCACTTCCTGTGTGTTTGTGTTCCAAACCGTTATTCTCCTTTTCCTGAGACAACCTTACTGTCTGTTACTATTTGCTCCTGACAAGAAGCCTCCAGAAAACCATAGTGTGTGTCCCATTTATTTTTGTTGGCTTAGCATACCTGGCAATAGGCCACTGTTCAGCAAACACAAGCTCAAGCAGGGAATTAGGCTTTTAGAGAGGTTTCATCCAGTCCCTTTTTCCAGGGAAAAAGGAATCAAAGTACTGTGCAGAACTACAGACACAGGTGAACTGTGTAGATGTCCTCTGGGACATCTGTGTAGATGTCCTCTGGGGCCCTGGAAGTTGCTGGTGCTTCATGAGCCCTGTGATGGTGAGGCAAAGAAACCGGCTGTGGTGTGGAATGAGCCCCAGGCCAGGGTGTCAGGGCAGTTGCCAGGGCAGGCAGTGCTGCTCCGCACTTCACCTTTAGATTTCTGTCTTGCCCATCCAAAGGCCCAGTAAATCACAGGACCTGCTTGCTGGCATTCTCTCTTGACTCTGGCCACTCTGTCCATCTCTGCCACCAGAAAGATGGAGCACAAGAGTGGATGTTTTGACTGCAGGGCTTGCCTCCGCTCCTAAATGGCCAAGCAAGGCGTGCTGCATGAGGCAACAACCCCAAGCAGCCTTCTGGGAGTGGTGTGCTCTGCTCTGTGTCCCTCTCTGGAGTCCTTGTGGTACATTTTTGAGCTTGCAAACCTTACGCTTCCCCCTTCCTTTTTTTTTTTCCATTTGATTTCTCTTATCATCACTTGGCTTTGCTCCTTTTCTTAGGAAAAAAAAAAAAGAGCAACGATGTTACAAAGCTGCATGTTGTTTGTAGGAGGTTGTTTCCCCAGGCTCAGAGATACCGTGGAAGAAGAGATGACAACCTTCTAAAAAAAAAACCCAGAAGGAAAAGAGAAGAAAAGAGGCATAGAGCCTGTCACTTTGTGCTGCAAAATCTCCATCAGACAGCAAACACACACTGAGACCAGAGAGTCCCAGGACAAGCAGCTAGGATCACTGCCCCTGAGAGAAGCAGTCCTAGTGCTCTAGGGGAGCTAGCATGCCTACAGGGAGACTGAAGAGCATCTCAAAGGCTGATGGAAGCTTATTGATATATGCAGTCTCAAGGTTGGTGATAAACATTTGTATCTTTCTGTTATATCACTGTTTGAAGTACACTTTTTTATGTTTTCCTTGGCAGAGAAGGTATAGTCTTGGGACTGTGCCTTGAAGTTTATGGCATCTGAAACAAAAGTTCTGGCTATAGCATTGTAAAGCCTTTCTTTGTTATATGCAGCCTACACAGATCAGAGGACATAATAAACTAAATCTCGTGCTAGGTGTTTATTCTGAGGTCCAAAATTGTAAAAGTATCCATACATTTACCTTCCATGGAGGTCAACACACCTTTCAGGATTTATACGTTAGAGATCACTGAACACCATCAAGTACAGTAGTTAACTCAAATGCCAGTGATGCTGGGATAGGATGGATTTCTACCTGAAAACAGGGCACACAGTAGCAAGAATTAGAAATAAGCTTTGTCTATCATGACATTTCTGCCCAAAGCATAGTTTGTTCAGAGTGAGAATTGTGTCCCTAGTGCTTAGGGGTAGCTGGCTTGTCACTAGCTTTCCCAGAACGAGTGAACATATGATTCTTGTACCCTTCGAAAAATCACAGATGCAGATCTCACTGTTAAATCCACAGGGTTTCCATACAATGGCATCATAACTGACTGGAAACAATTCAGAGTAACTTCATGCTCCTTTGCCTTGAAGATATTCTATAAAACTTGACTAACAAAAAAAGAGAGTGGTATTTAGAAGGCAAATTAGATCACATTTCCCTTTCAAATAAAGTCAACAAACTTTCTTGAACTTTGCTTGACACTATTTCATGTTATAGTTCACTTTCTTCATGTGCTCAGGCTGAAGCTATTGACTGTAAATGTAAATACCCAGGCTGTTGCTGAGCACAAGCTCTAGAACTTTTGACAGCTTTAGTTTTCTTTCTTGCACAGTGACTTATCTTTAAGACTGAGGGAAGCACTAGGCATGGAAGCAAGTGAGCAGCATGGATTGCTTGAAGTTGCAGACCAAGATAAACAGCATTTCATAAGATACTCAGCAAGTGAAAACACAAGCCAAAAATATACACACAGAGATGAGCTGTGGTGTGATCAGATGTTCAAAAGTAGGGAACAGGTGAGTTTTTGGAGGAGACAGACATTTTTAGCTTCTTTCTTTCTATGTAAATTACTAACCTCATCCAGCCTGTCCATATAACTGAAACACACTTCATTTCGACCATCTCATAGTATAGAATCATAGAATGGTTTGGGTTGGAAGGGACCTTAAAGATCATCTAGTTCTAACCCCCCTGCCATGGGCAGGAACACCTCCCACTAGACTAGATTATTAAAAAAAAGTCAGTAATGACTGAAGCATCTTTTTATTTGCATCCAAAGCTTTCTTGGATTCCTGCCTATAAAGTTAATATCTACAAAGGAATTACATTCACATATCTACATGAGAGATGTCTCAGGTTTTCATTGTGTCTCATTTGCCTTCAACATACATGAGAAGATCTGTAAGGATGACACTGGAGGGATTTCTTACTTATAATGATGGCAGTAGGAGAACGGGAAAATGCAACTGTGTGAGCTGTTCAATTTTTAGTGTTATTTTCTACTTTGGTTACCTGCCATTTTGGCTTTTAAGTGGAGATTAAAGGCATTGAGCACACATACAGCTAAAAGATCATCTTTTGTATGCTAAATAAAGGTAATTTTGTTCAGGTGGTGTCTGTAATCTATTCACAGAGTGACACTTCCCTTTCTGAGATGATAATACTATTTGGTACCAGCTGTCTTTGCTGTTTCAGCAGATGAGGCTGCCCTGTGACCAGAGACAGCTCTTGTGCATGCCTTTGTGAAGGCTACTCTGGGTTCCTGCTGCATTCAAGCTTGTTGCTTCATCTCTAATTAATCTTTCCTTAAATAGCAACAAACACATGACACTATTGCTCATTTAGTTTCTGGACCATCCTCTGCTGAAGATCGGTGCCTACCAGGAGACCAAAACATCCTCTGACATCTTAGATATAGTCTGATGTGGAGCAATATTCAGGATTTTAACTGCCTAGCATTTCACAGATGGACTTAACTGTGGTTTTGTGTGAGATGGAAAGCAAAACATCTGCAACTGAAATATTCTGGAAAGAACATCCCAGTACAGTGAGAAAAAGGGAGAATTCGAAACACATTGAAATGTTTCAGTATGGCCAAAAAAAGTGCTTAGATTCTGAGCTTCTGACTGATCCTTTCTGGAGCTGGAAGAGTGTATTTTTCCATGGGATATGGGGAGGTATGTACATTGTACAAATGTAATGGTGTCATTCAGAGAGCACTTTATTTCTGCAGCATCCCCAACAACTATGGACACCATATGTTGAACTTCACAGTAATGGGTGCCATGTTGCGTATGGTTGTGTATTCATGTCCAGTACAATTTCTGAATGGGGCTAGGAAAAGAAAGACTAATTTAATGGACTGTAATGCCTCTGAGCTGAAGTCTGCCTAGGTTACTTCAAATAAATCCTTACGGTCTAGAAGGCATTTATGTCTGGTAAGTCATCTAATGCTTTCTCTTTAAAGTTTATTTATGAATATCTGAAAGTCAGGGATGGCGATTTTTCCCCTGCCTAGTACTTCTAACTGGACTGCTTCCAGTCCATAAAACTGAACCGTCATACTGAGGAGAGCTTAACAAGAGGTGTTAGATGTATTCTGGAAAGCTCAATATATCTTCTGTATGTTTATAGACTTCTCAAATGTTATAGATCTTTCAGCTAAAACTATTTTTAAAAAATTCACTCTTGACAAAAACATTTCCCCACATTTGGGATGCAACCATATTCTGAAATTTAGAATTGCTTGTGAGAGAGAAAATGAGTTTTGAACCACTTCTGCCCATAACCATACCAGACTGTTGTAGCCTATTTATGCAATATATTTGAGCTATAATCTGTCTACTTAGAAAATAAGCCACGAGGAGAAATACTAACCCTATTGATAACAGCATAGAAAACATAAAGATCAACCAGTCAATCTCCTGGACTTGAAAAGAATGCAAAACCCCAAATACATTTTGAGCACCTCATTTGTGCAGCTAGGTAATCATGCCATTGGCATAGCCAGAGTTTTTGCCAACAAAAAATCACCCCCTCCCCGACAAAATACTCAAACATATGACCAAGGCACAGGAGCAAAAGAAATTACTACATATCAGCTGAGCCATACTGTCTCTTCATGTCCATCCTCTTTACTTATTCCAGTGAAGACTACCACATTAATTTAAATCTCTTCTTTGAGCTCTGCAGGGTCTAAGTCCCCTGTCAAGCTAGGTCTGACTGCATGTGCATGGTATTTGTGCCCTGCTTTAATCCTTCCTGACAACTTGTAAAAATAAATTTTCCAGACACAGACTTCTTAATAGATATTTCTCAGTATTATCGAGCATAGAAAGAGCTTGAAAAGCATTATTTTTTTTTCTAGACTAGTTAGACATACAGAATATATTTTTGTTTCCCTCTTTTTGTGTTTTATTTTTGAAAACAGGAACTTCACTATCATTTGAGCAATAGACACAGACAAAAATAAAAGTTAACATTTAGCTTAGAAGAGATTATTTTGATATCTTTGTAGCTATGCTACCTTAAGAAGGGTACAGCTTCTTGTCCAGTTATATGTTAATGATATTATAATTAATCAGAGAAAAAGGATTTGTACAGCATTATGACAGAGAGCAATAAGAAGGGGACATGAAGATGAATAGGCTACTTAAGTGAGTAAATGACTTATGGTGCCAGCCTAGCAATAACAGAGAGGACTTGAATGTCTGTAGTATTGTCAGGACTGTGAGACTCCACAGCAGTTTTATACGGGGCTTTTGAGTGCTTACTGTATCACTGGCCATCATTGCTATGCCTGGCTACCATGCAGAAGACAGAAGAAGAAGTTATTTGAACAGTGCAAGGTGCTAGTTTCACTGGATAAGATATTTGTCTGGATGACTACTGTCATTTACTTAGCAGGACTTGAGCAGTGTGACTCAGGTTAATGAAAGGAAGGTCATAAATCAGTGTACACAGAAGCTTTAGCCAGTGCTACTGCTGTCACTGGGAGAGAAAGTGCAAAGCTGGGATTGATCCAAGGGTGAGCAGACCCGGGGAAGTATCTCACCATCTCTCTCTTTCCTCAAAGCCTAGAGCCTGTACCTTGGCTGACTGAAAGGCTGGTATTCAGCTGTCTTCATCTGAGTTGAGAACAACAAGCCCTCGGAACTGTCGTCATTTTTTTTTTTTTTTGTAGAGGGAGAATAATAATACCAGCCCACTGGAAAGGATGAGTCTGAGTTCTTCAGAAATGATTGTAAGCTGTTATTAAATGACATAATTCTTTCAAAAGGTCTTGCTTTTGATCTTTGTAGAAGAACAAATATTCTGTCCTCAAAGTCTTTTCCCTTCACACTTTCCTCTTCCTGACCTCACAGCACTGACCATGCTCTCTTTGCTCCTCTTCTCTTTTTTCCCTAGCTTTTCTGTTTGTTCTTTCAACTTTTGAAAAAGTATACTTATTACTAGCAGTGAGCTTTTATCTGCTTTCTCTCTCGGATGGTATCCCAGCCACATTAAGATTATTTTTGGTGAAGGTAATGTTTACAACTAACTTAATGAAGAGGGTATTAGAGGTCTCCCAGAAAAAGCAAAGATGCAGAATTTCAGGTTTCACAAGTAGTACTTTACAGGCAGGTGTGATCTGAAAAAATGCTGACAGCAGCCCTAAGAGACTGCATATGAAAGAGAAGACAATTTCTACCCAGTTCTACAGGACCTGCAGTCCCCCAGCCTTCTGTTATTTAGAAAAATCAAAAAGCAAACAGGCAGAAGGTTCAGGTAGACTGTAAGATATGCTAGTAATGGAACTGGAAACACCATTGTGTATTGCAGTAAAACTATTGTCATCTTGGCCACTCATCTACATCCTCTTATTTTTGTGAGAAGTTATTTAAATATATGTATATACCTCAGAGGAGTACTCTGTGTTTTGCAGGGTTTTTTTAAAGAATGTAATGAATTTACAATAAATATCTCAATGAAATTTGCTAAATAAGAATTTTCAGAAGCATTTGTCATATTTCTGCTAGCAAAGTCAACTGAAAGACTAATTTTAGCAATGTGAAAAGCTGTTTCTATTGTGACAAAAATTATGGCCTAAGGGACAGAGCCACCCCCTCCAGAAATTAATACTTACAAAACCACATTTCTGTCAACAATCTGATGGCAATGCCATGGGAAGCTACTAATGGGAAAACAGAGCTGTCAGAATAAAAAGTGTTCATCTTCTCTAAACCAAAGAGGCTTTACTTATTCTTCCAAGCAATAGGCACAACTGAACTGTCTCCCTGAAATCTCTGTCTCCTGTAGATAATATGCTTGGTTTAGTACTAACTCAGACTGCAACTTCTGTCTCATGCACTTGGTATTTTCTGTCATCATGTAGACCATGTCCTCCTGGGAATAACAACTTTCTTAATATGTTTTTGTGTTGCATCCACATTTAAAACTAAACTTCATGGGTACAAATTACACCAAACAAAACACCTTATATATCGATCCAAAAATTAATTAAGGTATTAGCAGTCTAATCAAAAAGTTATTAGTTCCACTTTGATAAAACTGACATTCCAACTTTTCCAATTATTATAGCTCACTCCCAGTTCATGATGTGATCGAAACTTGTACACATCAATTTGCTCATCTCTACCCCTTTCTCCAGTGTTATGCTTACCCTTTCGGCGATCCTCAGAAAGCAGGGGAGAGGGTTATGGTGGGTTGTTATTGCCTCAAGTTCTTCACTGGAGGAAGTGTGGTGCTGACGATTTCTTTCACCTTACTCCAGGATGTGCTTGGGGGCTATTTTTATATGTTTCTTACCACGTACTGCACGTTCCTCTTTCTTCACTGGTCCACAATTCCACTTTATATCTAAATATACTATTTATAGTATGGTTTAATTACGTATGTTGAATATTTGTTCTTTGTTCCCTTTGTTATCTCTAAAGCCAGTTTTACTGGCCTCCCAAGTGCTTAATGACCAGTAATTGATCATTAGTGATTTCTTTGTAGTTCAGGAGCCTCTGGTTTCATCCTGCCTCCACACTTACAAAACCTCTACTATAATTCATTACTTGTATACTTCACTACAATAGTTTTATTCTAATCAAGCAAAGAAGTCTTGGTCATGCGTCTCATCAACTTTACAAGGTGAGACCCAAAAGAGAGGACTTCTGGTGTTCCCAGTTGGGTGAGGAGATGGTTTCCTATGTTCTGCATCAGTTTGTATCATCTAAGAACAGATAGCTCTGGTTCCTGGGCTGGACAGCCTACTGCAGCCAACCAAGCCATGTTCAATATAAATTCTCCCAGGCGGGAAGGAAGTGTTAAAAAGAACTTGCATAAAAGCAGCTTCATTTTCATGCCTAAGTCCTACTGAGATCTGCAGCTTATCTCTTCTGAGGAGCCTGATCTGACTGAGGCATAAGAAGAGTGACTATAGATGTCATGGAAATGAGGGCACAAGGAGGATTCCTAACCACCTGCTTTATGGGAGAGCATTGCTTCCAGGCTGGAGCTCTGTGTCCCAGTTTGGTCAGGTTGGTTCAGTGCCTGCCGTGGGAGGGAGAAGGTCAAGTTTCAAATGAGGAAGAGGGAGCGCTCTGTGGTGGACCACAAACCATTCTCCTGTCAACACTGACTTCTCACTGGCTCCTGTCCAGAAGCATTGTTTGAATCAAACACAAAAGAAAGTAGAGTTAAGTACAGTGCTCTTTTTTTTAATTGCTTCCAAAAGTTCCTGTTCCTTCCTGGGGTTTTTGCCGTCTTGAATGTGGCTTCCCTTTCAGGGGTTTGGGTGAGAGCCGGGGCAGATGGGATAGAGACAAAGAAGTGTTGCATTCTCTGGTTGTCTGGACATGTGCTGGATAGGGGAGCAGATGGCCAAAATTCCCTCATGGCAGTGAAAACCCTGCTCTCTGCTATGGTGCTGAGTGAGGAGCACTTTAATGGAATCCTCTGGTGGATTTGTTCCCTTCAGATGCATGTTGTGGCCTTTTCTGCAGTGTGTAACAGCACTGCACAGTAAAACTCTGCTGTAATAAATGACATGAATCATAAAACATCTGCCAGTAAGGAAAGTAACTGTTCCAGATAAATGTTGCAGGCATAGTGGAAACTCCTGCTGGTTTATTATAGCCAGTTTATAGGATTTATTTCTGTTTGACACTTGGAAAAATGAAATTCTCAAAACATCTCTGAAACAGAAGAAAATCATTAAATGTTAAATTACTTCTTTGATGACGGTTAATGTAAGCTTCTCAAATCAAGAAGAGAGGTTGGATTTAATCAGTTTCTTAAATTCCATCTCAAATCATCAGAACTGCATATACTGAATGTTTTTTGCACTAAAAGAAGAATATGAAATTCCCATGTAGTATTTTTTATGTTCTGGTTCTCATACAAAATGACCTTTGTTTATAAGATCAGAGACTAAAAAATTATCAGGGAAAAAGGAATTAATTTATTCAGAAAATACATATGCTTCTTTAAAAAAAGACAAAGGACTTGGTCTCTTACCTTGTAACATTCTGATAACTACAAAAACTTACTGTTTTTTGGTCTTGTAGAATGCAATTTCTATCCTGTATTGACAAATCTGTGGTTGTTTGAAATTAAATCTGTAACAGTTGCTTGGAAAATCTGTTTATTATTTCATTTTAGTCCTATACTCAGGTGTACATGTAACTGATGCCCACTTATATCACATTGACATGGAATTGTATTATGTGTACTTGTTTCATAAATGCCACTAGGAAATAATGTTGAAAGGATTTTTTTGCTGCCTATTTTAGCAGTAATTTGGAAAAACAAGAGTGGAAAGTTAAATAACCTAAGCAATTCCAATAGCGAAAGTTCCATAGGGAGCTTTTTGAACGTGTGATCATCACAAAAAGTTGTTAAAGTCGATCATCACAAAAGATATTAATTTGAAGTGTGTTCAGATATAAGACACAGAAGAGACATATCTTCTAAGTGACAGTGATTGAATTGGATATAAAAAAGCACTGTATTACATATTATTAAATAATTAATTTTGCAATGATCTGTAACAAGCTCAGAAGCGTATATGCCAATAAGTGCAAATGGATGCACAAAAGGAGATGAATGGTATGTTGGTCATTTTATTATAAATGTGGCATCTGAAGCCTAATTTATGATATATACAGCTGGCCATCACAGAATAAAAATCTCAATCATCCACTTAAAAATCTTGCAAATTAGTCATAAAAACAAACTTAACTGGAGCAAGTCTTTACGTTGTACAAAAATGTATTGCAAATGTATTGGGAGAAAGCATCCTAGTTTCAGTGGGTTATTGAATTATCTCACTTTGTCCAGAATTATTGTCCTGTTGTAAACAGGCAGAAAGCAAATATAGAACTACAGGCCAGCAGTGGAACTGCATGTGTGTGAGACAGCACTGCTACGTAAGTAAAAACAATAGTATCTTCAAAAGAAGATGTATTGTGTACATAAATGAAAATATAAAGACAAAAAAGGAAATGTGGACAGTCCGTGAAACTAGTATGTGGTCCTGTAGACCCACTGAAAAATGTATTATAAGATACGTCTTGAGAAGGGCTGTATAGGTGTAAGTAAAGCTATGTTAAATTTATAGTAGGTAAACCAAGAACTGTCATAAGAGATATTTTCTGTAAAGAGAAAAAATGCGCCATACAGCAGAATTTTCTTCACTTACAGAGGTTTTGTGCTGTTAATATATCATTTCATGTTGCAGATTACTCTGCTATCAAACACTTCCTGGAAAACTCTTGGAAAGGGAGCAATCAGTGCTGAATCATTTGGGAAAGCAGGATGAAGTACTTTGAAAATCACATGAATGAACTGAAGAAACAGTTGAAAGATCCTATTGCTCTTAGTCTTCTTTAGCTGAAAAACAATGTGGAAGCCTGCCTGGGGAGTGCAGCACACTGTTGTAAGAACTTATTCTTTTCCTGGGAACCAAGCCAGCCTACCTCTGAGCAGTGGCAATATCTAAACCAGCAGCCATGGTGTTTTTAAAGCCTGGTGCCAGTGTTTGGAGGATACTTGACAAATACTTGACCCCAATCAAGCCAAACAGTTAAACCTGAAATCAATAAATGTTTTTTATATCTCTTTCACAGTTGAAACAATGTGTTGATAATAGCAACATTTTCTTTGCATCATCTATGCAATTTCTTATAGAAAGTGTTTAAGCACTGGTATTTTGGCATGACTTAGCCAAATACTTTCAGTCAAGCCTTATATTGCTCTGGGAGTCTAATGGTACTTGCTAGCATGGCAGGTGGGAAGACCTCATTTTCTTTTTAGAAAGAGGCCTTGTAGGAGGTCAGGTATGCAATCCAACACAATATACATTACAGGAGGAAGAAACACTCTAAATGAAAAAATAATTTGCATTTTCATGACAAATAGAAAGCTAAACTTTTTGGCTCCGAGTGTTTTAATTGTAGCTGTTAGCTCTGATAACTTAGTGATAGGGTCACCAGTACTTAATATTTCGGTATATATTGGTACACTTAAAATTACATGAATCAGTAACATGTGAGTGAAAATTGCTTCTCCCTTTCATCTTTGTCTTGTAATAATCTAGAAATTACTGTATAAGAATTTTCTTTAATTTTAATTGCATGGATCTGACATATTAACATTAATATTGTGCTGGTGGACTACTCCTCTTTTAATCTTGACCAATGGTGCAAATTGCCTAGAGGCCTAGTTATACTCTCATGAAAGTTCCCACCAACTTCGGCTGTGTAAATTTGGAAACACTGATTTATGTATCCTCTCATCACACTGGTTGAATTTTTTTATTTTCTTATGAGTTACTCAAAGCTTCCTCAGTTTTTTTATGTGCTCACGGGTGTAAGTAGGGCTGCAAGATCTAGCTCTAGGTAATTGTATTATCCCAGCTTTAAACTGGCAGGTTAATGTTACTCAGGAGGTGGTTTCACACAAACAGATAAAATCCTGCAGGATTTTACTGTGTCTTTGTTGGCAATCTAAATAAGGATAAAGGATATATTCTTAAGTCATACAGCTGTGTGAACAATTGAAATCGATTGGAGCTGTTGTTGAGCTCACTTGGATCCCTAGTCACACAGATATTTTTGGAAATGATTACACAGCTAAAGTAGCAAAGAAAGCATTAAGAAGGATTATGCTGATATTCTAGTTTCACTGTCTAGGAGTGAAACCACATCTCTTAACTACTCAAGAGCAATAAAATCTGCTCTTTTAGAAAGGAAAAAGTGATCAATATAGAAAAGATTTCCTTGTATAGTATGTTTAGGTGTAACGTAGAGATTTGGCATGAAAAAAATCAATAGAAAGCCTCATGACTAATTAATTTAAAAAAAAAGACTAGATATTTATTTTAGGAGGTTGGCTAATTGTTCAGTCGGTTTTTAAAATGTAGGTGATTGCCTATTTGCTTATGCTATGCCATTATACCTCCTGAGACTCTTTGCTCGAAAGCTGCTGTTGGTTTTCCTGTTTGCCTTGTCCTGCAGCCTGCTGTCCTGGATGCTACCATTAAGCCTTCTGTTTACTACTGACTTCGGTAGCGCTGCTTGGGCTGATAGTGACCAGATTTGGTAGCACTTTTGCAAGGTCTGCAAAGATTTGAAAATAGCTCATGTTGGAAAAATAAAGCCTACATCAAATAAAGACTATCTCAAGTTTCAGTAGTCTATTTAAAATGCCACTCTGATGGCTTAGACTCTGATTACTTGCAGCTTAACTGACCTGATATGAAAGCGTTTGATTTCTGTTTATGGTGCTGTTATAGCTGGATATTACTTGAGCTGTCGTTATTGATTATTAGTGCTGATGTTACTAATTAAAGCTATTTGCAGAGAACACCCAGCTACTCCAATCAGTGGTCTGTGGCTAGCGGGGTTGCCTGGGGAGCGAGGGGCAGGCGGGTGGCTCTGTTGCCAGCTCTGTCAGGGCTGTGGCTGGTCATGGGGACACGGGGTGGTGGCTGGGTGTGGACATGGGCATGGTGGCACCGGGGCTGCTCTGGAGGCCAAGGGTGCCTTTGATTTCAGCCAAGGTCTGCATGCAGAGCAGCACATCCACACTGTCAACCTTTCTCCACACAGGAGCACTGTGCAGGAGAGGCACAACCTCGAGGATGAAGGTAGCACAAAGGTGCTATTGCAACAGGATATTTAGCAATATATAATAATTATGTCTTTGGAGAAGGTCTCCTGCATCTCTGTGTCCTGCTGTGTGCTGCTGCAGTCAGCAGTACTGTACCAAATCCCTTTGTAAAATTTTCAATCTCTATCTTCACCTGGCTTTGGATTTCTGTCTGCAATTCTCCATTTATGGAACCTGTTACAGTATCTTATTTTCTGATATCTGGGAAATTCGGCTTTAATTTCTGGCCTAGGCAAGCCAGAGTGGTTTCTTCTACTCAGTACTACTAGTTGTTAAGATAAAAAGGTAGCAGTTCCTGTATGTGAGAAACAGCATCAAAAGAGAAGAGAATAATAAAGGAAATGTGTATACCTGTTTTCCTTTGAGAAGAAAAATGCTGATATCTCTGCTGTGATTGATAGCAATAGATAATACATAAATATCTGTGGTTCCAACAGCTGTTGATAGCCATGACAACCTTGCCTGAACTGATGAGTGTTCAATTTCTGTAGAGATAATATAATAACATATTAGAAACATCCTTTAAAATAATAATGACTGACTCCATCTGAATGATCTGAAAGCCCTAAAGAGGGAACCAATGTGTTGTGAAAACACTACAATGCTGCTGTGCTCAACAGTTATAAATATTTTTTTAAAATCTCAACTAGTTGCATGGCTGACAATTCAATTATTCAACCTTGTGCTGGTGAACATCATAACAAAATTTGTCTCTGCAGTGACACTGTAGTAAATCTGAAAAAAAAGATGTCTTTGAAACGAACAAAGAATCTATTTGTTAATTTTATTTATGTGATATCAAAGGAAAAAAACAGCCATTTCGCCTATTCATGTGATATCTCTCATTCAGCAGTCTAGCACACAAAAAAGAAGAAATTTCATCCTTCTATGTTAGGGACTGCCTCTTTTCTGACTGTGCAGTAGCTCTCTGCATAAGGTTTGTGCTGGACAAATGTTGGGAAATTAGCCCTTAAAAAATCCCAAGGATGACCTGCATGAAGCTGCTGAAGGACAGAGAGGTTCCTGTGGTGCTGTGGGGCCCTGAGCAGATGTGTGTGCAGCCCAGCCAGGATCTGCATGGCTGTGGCACCATAGATGTGGTCAGTAAAATGTCAGTCCTGCCTGGGCTTCCCTCTACAGAAAAATCCCCATGCCTTCTCCATACACAGGGCATTAAGCCACTGACGCAACACCTGCTTTTTATTTTTTTTCCTACCATTACCAGCTTCAGGAGGAGAACTGGTCATTATCACCATGTAGCATGGGATATGTCCCAGTGGTGAGGACACATTCTTACAATGAGTAGCAAACCTCAGGAGGTTTAACAAGAGGTGGCCCAGGTGTCCTGATCAGATTTTATTTTATAGCAGGCTCTGCGCAGTTGACTCTGAGGATGTGACTGCTGCAAGAGCAGATGTGGCCCAGTTTGGAGGAGGGGTTGGGGTACGGACAGCCTCGGGTCAGTGTACAAAGGTGTGAGCAAGGCAGACAGTACAGGTTTGATGGAGGGTGGAATTCTTCTGACAATGCTCACCTGTCAGATTCAAGCCTGCCAGTGGCACATGTATCAGACCTCATGTTTATGGAGTCCTGTACGTCATGATACAGCTCGCAGACCCTTTACAGTCCATCCCTGTTACCAGAAACAACCCTGAGACATATACCTTGAAAGACCTTCTGAGTGTCTGAGATCCATTTCAGTATAACATGCAGCCACTGCTCTGGGACCTCTGGTAGTTTAGAAGTGGCTATGGTTTTCCTGACAGGAAATAATGCAAGATCATTACTGATGGCCATCTCTTGATATGCCTGTTAGTAGATTTCTAGTCTTCCAGGTTCCTGGGGGAAAAAAGGTGGATACATGTGTTTTGAAATTCTTACTCTCTTGTGCTTTTGACTGTAAGGCTGAGAGGAACATCTACACAGACCAGGATGCAAAATTGCAATTGAAATATCCTAAATTCTTGAAAGATTCAAATTCAAGCCTTAAACTCACAGATAGGAAGGGCTTCCTCTTCTTTCTACACTTCCATTTATGTGGGAGAAAAAAAAATAGACAAGAATTTGTGAAAATTGCTACTGTATAGATGCAGGACTTTTAAGGTAAAGTGTTATTATTGTGATTTTTTAAAATGTGTTTCTATTTTGACCCACAGGTCTTCTTTCCGTTTCCCAATTCCCCTCCCCAGGTGGAGAGGAGTCATCAGGTGACAGAACAACTGCCTAAATGATGACACTCATGTCACTCTGGAGAGTTTTTGAAGACAAGAGAAAGGAGTAGGAGATGTGTTTCCAGAAAAATGCCATGGTTCAGTTAAATGCAGCACGTTTTCAGGGGCTACTCTGCTCATGCTGATAATTTATATTTCTTGCATGCATAGCAACAGTCAATACAAAAGTCAGGTTAGAGTAGCACTCTCAATGAATAAAAGTTGGACTTTAATATTTTACCATAACCGTAGCAGCAATAAACGGAGAAGCCAAACACTGTATTTATATTGATTCCTTTCTGAAGGCGGGTGAGACAGCTCCCGACGGTTAACTTCACATGCGCTATTGACTCTCCTTTTGCCAGCAAAGCTGGAGGATAGAGCTCGTGATAAAGGCTGGGGAGGAAGGCAGAAAGCAGAAAATCAGGAATGAGTCAAAGAAAATGCTCACGTCTCGACAGATGACGTTTTAACGAGCACGTAGGTCTTGGTTCACCTTTGTAAGTTCGAGTGAACTTTGTGAGCATGGTGAGGTGAGGTGAGGGCAGCCGGAGGGTGACTGAGCACCACTCGATGCTGCTGCTGTCCTGTCCTGTTCTGAGGCCGTTTCACACCCAGCACCAGTACTGTGCAGTGCCAGTGGTGCAGAGGAAAGATTCACTGTAGCCACTTCAGCAAAAGTATGTAGGTATCGAGGGCCTTGTTACTGCCTATTTTTTAGCTTTGTGAGAAATAGAAGAGCTTCCTTTAATCACTACTGTACAACAGTGCCCTCCTGTGCAGGACGGTAGGTCAGGTCTGGACAAGCAGCGGAGAGTAGGGGGTCACAGGCTTGGGAGTCTCTGGGCTGTGTTTCAGTTGGACCTCTGTGCTCACATGTCTCTTTGAGTGATGGTTGATGTAAATGACGTGCATGGGGAGACGAATCACAGAGAATGAAAGATTTGCATAATAGCTGGAAAGTGAGTTTGGTGAGATGCGTGGAAATACTCTGGGTTTCTCATTAGCTTTCTTGCTCTGTAGATGCAAATTATTCTTTATAAATCCTTTGCTGCACCCCATAAGTGCTAGTGTAGTTGGTTTCTTTTTATTTTCCTTCAAGTGATTGCTCATCATTGTAGTAAAAAAGCAGGGGACTGCTTAGAAGGAAATACAGTCCCATTAATTCTTTTCTTGATTATATTAGTATGTACTTTATTTAGGCTTTTGTCAGAAACACAGTTTTATTACTGCAAATATTACTACACCCTCTCAGTATTCCTCTTTTATTGAGCTCTGTGACATTATCTTTGTTTTGATGGTGGTTGTCATTATGTATCAATTCAAACAGGTCCTCAAGGAATATCATGCTCAGGTTGTTTTCTCTCATCACAGTGGGCAGCTGCTTTTCTTTTCTATTTTCTGTTAAGGTGCCATTTCTTTCAGTCACAAGGGTGTATTTTTGCTGGTGTAGATAATGAGTGCAAGATTAACTCACAAGGCAGGCACTTGCTGGGAAGCTTAGCATTAGCTCATGAAATAAGGAACCAAATGCTGTAACTGCCTATCCTGTAAAACCTGAAATTAAATGAGCTTCCATTGTTACAAACCAAAAGGACCATGAATTGTCTGACTAAATATGCATTCACATTCTAAGAAATGTATAATTTCTCTAATAAATATATCATGATTCACATGTTTATGAATCATATATACTTTTTATATATATATATATATATAAAACGTACATGTATCAGATTCCTTTCAAATTTTACTAACAATTTTGAGGTCTCAGTACTTGTGACTTCTCAGTGTTCCTCAAAAGAAGCAGTTGATTTTCAGAAAACAAAACAAACTCAGCAGTCTTGTGCCTAGTTTTTGGAAAACTTCACCTTCATACTGGGAGTCATGCATGTGATAATCTTGCAAAGGAGAGAATTAATTGTTGTGAAATAAATATATATATATTAAAGCCTGAACCCTTTTTTTTTAAAGCAGAGAGTCTCGACCTACTATATTTTACAGCTGATTTCTAAGGTTTTTAGAAACATTTATGAATAAGGATAGTATATTTAGTTATATGAATAAAGATAACATTATTATTGCTATTATTCTTCTAAAATGTCTGATTTTGCAGTTCTAAGAGGCAGGAAATTTCAGACACTGGATGAAAGGAAATCTGTTCTGGCATCAGATCTGGTTCTACTTTTTTTTCCTACAGAGAAAGAAAAAGGCAAAATGAGCTGAAACTAACTGGGTGCTGGGTCAGAGACACAAGTGTGTATGCTCATAGAGAAAAACCAAATTGGGATATGGATGCTAAGGCAAAGTCTGCCCCACCTCCTGTGACTGTGGCAAGCACGGTGTAAAGAAGAGCAGCTGAGGCCGTGGTTGCTCTTCCCTGCTGACAGATATCCCACCATAACAGGAATGACTGATCTCCATGTTCTGAGTAAACCCAAATCTGACTCCTTTTACCTCTGCTATGCCAGGCTGCAAACTGTGATGCTACAGTCATTGATTGCCCTTGACACGCTTATCTGCTGGGAGGGACCAACATATCTCACAGACGTAGAGCCACAGCTGCAGATAGTATCTTCAGCAGTTCAGTTTTCAGCCACAGCATGTCTGTCATGGTGTACTCCATGGCATGGACAGAGAACTTCCTTGGTGGGGCCGATGGCGGCTGTGCAAACAACCCAGTTCTTACTATAGCGGAGGTGAGTGCTTAGTGCTCCAAGAACACTGAATGCAGCACAAAGCACAGTGGAAATTACTTCTTTTGTTAAGAGACATGGCTGGCAATGGAGTAATTCCTGCTTCCAAAACAGCTTGTGAATTTTACATTGGAGGAATTGTTTGATGATGCACACAGATGGTGTTGGGAGCTTGGTGAAAACATCAGTGTCCCATGTAGCGTAGTCCAAGTGAAAGCAGATGTAGTTAGCGTGGTATTTTTCTGAGTTTTGGTTGGCTCTTCAAGTCCCATGTATTTGTAAGTGTCAACTGAAGTCATGCTGACCTGTTTTCTTGGGGCTTAAATGCTTATGTAAGCCAGATGCCAAGCCTGTAGGGTGATTACAGCACTAATTACTACTTTTGACATATATTTCTAGTGATGAGGGTTGTTTCCAGAATGCCTTTGATGCTATTTTGCAAGGGCATTGAGCTGAGACAATCTTTTCCATATTATGTTTCAATGCTGACATTTGCTTTTTCTGTACTTGTAGATGTAGGACTCTAACAGTTGACTGTAAAGCAAATTCAGCCATAGGTTTTATATATAATGGGAGGCATAAAGTAAACCAAGCAATAGATTTTTGCTATGGGGAAAAGACATTTCTGTTTTTCTTGGTAGTTTTGCTATGCAATAACCCTTATTTAATTTACTGTTCTTGTATCCTTAAAAACAGGACAAGAATCACCTAAAGGTAAAATAAGTTGAGAATCATAACTGAACATAACCATGGCTCTCTTGCCAGTTTCCAACGGCAGCCTCCTTGTCAGTAGCCCTTTCCTTTCTTCCCTAATTTTGCTCTCTTTATTAAGGAGAAGAGAGTTTGTACATGCGTATGAAACACATGTATCTACTGCTATTCAGTTAAACAGAAATAATGAAATAATAAAAGCAAATACTGTAAAATATGCTAACAAGTGTAATATATGTATAACAAATTCTGAGGTTCACTAATGAGCTAAACAAGCTTCTTTAAACATGCTTAATAACAGAGGGGAAAGTATAGGTAGGTGTAAAGAGTAAAATGACAGCAATTAATGGGATAGATGTGACATTTCAAAGGACGTAACCTTAAGAAGCTCTCTTCTGAAAGATACATAGAGAGGTAGACGTTATGAACAGACAACAAGAGCCAACACTGTCCTGGGCTACATGAACAGAACTTCAATACAAGTGATCACTCATTACACCGCATGTGGATTATTACAGCCATTTTTGGGGCCCACATTGAAGAAAGACGTTGGTGAATAGGAACATGTACAGCAGAGGGCCCCCAGATTGGTCAGAGCTGGAGTGCTTGTCCTGTGAAGAGAGGCTGAGGGACCAGTGCTCCTTCAGCCTGGAGACAAGAAGACTTCAGAGAGGACCAAAGCCCCCTGCTACTGAGAAAAGGGTTATAAAGACATAGAGCCAGCCTCATCAGAGGTGCATGATGAGAGGACAAGAGACAAAGAACACAATGGCGATCCAGACTGAATGTAAGGAGAAACTTGCTCCCCATGGGGACAGTTGAGCTGTGGATCAGCTCGACCATAGAGGTTGTGGCGTCTCTGTCTTTGAAGGTTTTCAAGACCTGACAAAACAACGTCCTGAGAAAGCTGTTTTGATCTCACACTTCTCTTTGCTTGATCAGGAAGTTGGACCAGAGACCTCCTGGGGCCCCTTCCAACCTTAATTGACCTGTTGTCCTTTGATTCTGTGAGAAAGGTTTGATTCCTGTTCAGACACCTGTCACTTCAGGGAAGTAGGAAAAGTATCGGGAAATCAAGAGGCCAAGGCAGATGGGAAGCATGTGGAGAATGCAAGGCTGGCTGTTCCTTTAAATGTTTCCTTTTTGAAACAGACCTGACTCATTTTACTGCTTTGAGCAGCATTGATCCTTACAGTGTTCGCTCTTCTGTAGGACTTCATAGGCAGGTGAATAAGGAGTGCCAGATGCAGCACAGTTTCTAGGAGCTGGGTAGAAAAGCAACAGATTTTCCAATGCTTATTTTTCTTTTGTGAATGAGCAATGTTTTTTTTAATGCCTGACTTATTTCCTTATGAGTTTCATGCAATAGAATTTCCTGTCCTTTACTAATTGTGCTGGAACCCATGGCCTAATTGAAACTAAATCTGATAGACCAGCCTCAAATATTAAGTTTTCATGTGTTTAATGAGAGGAAGAAGATAGATAATGGAGAAAAACCCTGCTATCATCTGCCATCATCTTAGACACTAACTGGGATGAAGGTCTGTGCAGGGGAAAGCAAAGGTAAGTACAGGTTGATATAAGCCCTGGAAATGTGCTCAGATGGAGTTCATGCGTCTCTCGGCACTAAACTATAGGAAATAGGCCCACAGTACTTGTGCAGCAGGTGACATGTACTATTTGGATGTAGGAGATCTACACTCCATGTCCCAGATGGACAATTCCTTGAAAACTGCGTATTTCACGTTGCTGAGCCTTTCATCCCTCCTGACCCAGCTCTGCAATGAAGAGGTGTGAGTTGGCTCACAGAAATTAGGGCATTTCTCCGTAATTGCAAGCATATTTGCCATTCTTTTGTCATGTGTCTTTGCACTGAGGCTCCCAGAACAGCCTTCCCTTTCCTCTCCTTGACCCTATATGGGGTGTATGTGCAGCACACTGGCTGTTCCCCATTTCCAACCAGACACAGCTGGGCGGCATGATTTCTGATCAGTTGAGTGGCTTTGTATGGGATATTCAGAGTAAGAAATAAGTCAATATTATTGGCTTGAGGCCAGAAGCTATGCAGAAGCAGACCCCCCAAAGGTCCACTTTCTAGGAGAGTTACTTCCCACTTCTGTACCGCAATATGGGATCCAAGTGACCAGATACACTCCCCAGCAGAGGGCCCATGCCATATAGCACTACCTCCACCCTAGTGAAAGGCTATCTTTAAAGGCCTCCATCCCACTGTACCTCTAACATGTTGCTTTTCTATGGCATGAAGATAAGTGGAAGCCTCAGTGGGATCCCACCTCTAGATGGCATGATGATACTATAAAAATGTTCAAGACATTTTTTATATATTAACTGATCATTAAAACATTGTCATGGTAAGAACATGCTCCAAAGACCAAAACCCAGGGCCTATATTTGATGACACTGATTCCTAGCATGCCTGTAGTGATCATGAGGTGAGTACTGGAATATTGATTTAAAAAGCCAGAAGAAAATTACTGGATGTGTACAGTAGCCAGATTTTCAAATATTAGTAGGTTGTTCATTCATTTTTCAAGTACCAATGGGGCATGGCTCACAATGTAAAAAAGCATCAGTTCATGATTCAGTTTTTGTAGCAATCAGGTTTGGGTTATCAGAATTCAAAATAAAGTAGCTGTTGCTGGACTTCTGTCCCCATTTTCATCCTCTAAATCTACTTGTATTTGAAGGGAAATAAAATGCAATAATATCGGCACATACTGGTCATATAGATTCTAGCCCATCAGCAAATAAAACATTCAGAAGCTCACAGAAAATTATCCTTCACTAAGCATATGAAACTCTTAGTAACATCAATGGAAGCTGTGCACATGCATTTGACTGAATTCTTAAATTTTGCTTGTGGGAATGGAGAAAGTACAAATGATAATTCTCAAGGGAAAAAAAAAGTCTGGTTTTGTTTTTTGTGTGAGTTTGGGTTTCTTTGTATTCATATTTTCTGGTTCATGCCTTCTCTGAGCTCTTCGTAGATGTCAAAGAATGTCCCAAATGCCAAATCCCAAGTAGCGTTCATTTTTCAACCATCAATGAAAGGAGTTTCATAATGAAATAAGAATTTACACTAGCTCAGGAGATCCCCTGTGGTTCTCTGCTCTGAAAAACAACAAAAATGGAACCTAGATAAGTAGACACAGTGTATTATTTGACAGATCAAACCCTGTGCTGGTGAGAAATTGCTTATGAAAGCAGTTGAAGAAATGAAAGTACTTACTTGCTGCACAAGAAGGAGTAGTTCCAAAAATAGGTTTCTGCTCTGCGGTATCCTGTGACACCAGACAGCCTCTTTGAGTCCTGTCATGTTTTGCAGCAGCCACTCCACATCTGCTCCAGTGTTTAGATTGACACTTTTTAAATGAGACCTGCCAGGCTGGAGATGAGATGCCTGGTTTTGCAGACCACTCAGTGTCTCAGCAGTGACTGCTTCTCACACCCTATTATGACTTTGTGGAATAAGGGAAGTGTTTCCCAGTGACGCCTAAAATTGTGGTTCACTGACTCTGAAGAAGAGCTTGTAACTTCACCTTGCAGTAGTTGGATACCCCAGGCTACTTTGTTAAGATAGGTGATGAGATGACCCCAGTGGTCTGTGCACCACAGTTAGCATAATTCCCTTATCCCAATACCCAGTAAGGATATACTATGGTGCAAGTCAAACTTGGGAAAGTTGGGAAATGTTAGATTGAAAGTTTTCTTTGCAAAATAAATTCAGCTGCTTTGGATTTAGGCAGCATGTTACTGCCTTGAACTATATGCTCCTTTTTCCCATGGGAGCCCTTGTTCATTCCATGTACAGATGACTATTGTCATATAAATGACAATAAATATGATAAATATGACAATATTTCTTTTTTGCTTTATTTCTAATTTTGTTAGATTTTTAACGCTTAATCAACTAAACTAAAACAAAAAAAACATCAACCTGACAACACAGAAATTCAATTATGCAACACGATATGGACTCATTCCTGAGGTCTGCCAATGTAAATTCATCCTCATTTGTCCGCTAGCAGTTGTAAAATCTATTAATATTCTTAGTGCCTGGGTGATAGCAGACTCTCACAAGGCAGGCATGCACAATGCAGCTCCAGTCACTTGCTCAGCTCACACTTATGTGACGGATTTCAGATGACTGGCCCTCAGGATAGGCCCATATGGTGTGGCATGACAGACTTTCTGTTTTTTCAGCCTGGCTGGGAAAAATAGTACAGAAGAGGAGTGCAGAAATTTAGGACAACTGCCTTTGGTTCAGGCTTTCAGAGGAGAGACCTGTGCCTGTGTCCCCAGCCTTTCCTTGCTCCCTGCTCCTCCCAGCATGTTGTGCTCTGCCCTGTCTCATAATCACTCTGCAGTCTCCTGCTCTGACCTCCATCACCACTGTGCCTCAACCCATCCCCTGCTGTCCCACCTGGCCTTCAGGCCCCTATTTTGTTTGTTGTACCTCAAAAACTGTTGGGGTTTTTTTTGTTTGTTTGGTTGGTTTTTTTTAGCTTCCTTCCCTGATTGTCTCTATCCCCATACAGATTTTTCTGTGCCCTGCATTCTTGGCTTTCTGTTGTTTGAAATGCACAGAAGCTGCCTCAGGGACCACAGAGAGCAGTCCCTAACTCAGCACTCTGAATCCTCAGTGCTTCCTGCCCCAGATGGGTCCCTTCTGAGACTGTCTCCACCTTTTAGCATAGCCTTCATAGTTTTATAGCAAATAAGGTTTACCCTGAACCCTTGTAGTTTTGGTTAAGCTTTGAGTTCTCACACGAACATTATAATTTCTAACACACCAGGGCTTCCTCCCCTTTTGAATGCTTCATTCAGAGTTTAGGAGCATTAAAAACAGGACAGATGAGAATAATATATGTCCCGAGCATTTTATTTTTTTCATTATGCTCACGGCACTGGAGGAAATACTCTTGTGGTCAGACCTGTGAAGCTGAAGGTTTTATTGCCTTATTGTGCCAGTGTGAACCTTCCCAGCAGTAGCTGATGGTGGGACAGCTCTTTGACTGCTGCTGCAATCTGTTGGAGTGGAGACTTCCCAAACCATCTGAAGCCCATCACACTCACTCCACCAGCAATGCTCTTGTTCTGGGAACAGCAAAGAAAAATGAGCTGAAACTTTAACTGGAGATAGGTGTCTGGGACAGAAAACCTTCAACACAATGGCTAAATTAAAATTTTAAGCGACTGAAACCAGAGCCTGATAAAACAAAGTGTCAGATAACCAGAACTGCAGGCATTGCTACCAGTTTAGTTTATAATATCTTACTTTATATTTTGAGTCCTTAAATCCTCCTGAAGCTTCACTGGATATACTCTTCAGCATTTGGTGCTTAGAACTACCATGCAGCGCTGCTGTGAGCTGTGAAAGGCTGCTCCGCTGAGATGCAGTGGCTATAGAGATTTCTATAGTGCTTTGTATGAATATCTGCATGGGTGCTAATAAAGAGTTTGTGGCAATTTGAAAGCACTTTAGGTCCCTGAGCCTGGACAGAGCAAAATATATTGTAAGACATTATCAGAATCTGTTGCATGTCTCTGTTACATTATTAACAGTTGTTTTTTTTTTAAATTGCATATGCAGCAATGTGAGTTTCAAAAAGTACTGATGTGTTTCCTTTATTTTTATTATAACAGAACCTCCAAAGCTCTAAAACCATGACAAATAATAACAAAACTCTGCAGTAAAGGATGTCAAAATTCAGGTTTTGTAATAACACCTAAGAAATGGTGAATCATTTGCACCACCTAACAAATACATCCTGTTCTTCTTCTGCTGGGAATGTAAAAAATTACAAAAGTAGCCGAAGCAATAACAATACAGTGGTTCTCACTATGAATAACATAGAATGAAATAGTGATTTTCTTGTTCAGAAGTCAAACCTTAACATGTTGTCAATAGTAATATATTGGTCTGTGTGGCACTTTGAGCAGATTCAGCATTAACATTAGAGAGGGCAGAAAAATGTGTGGAGGAGGAATGTAACTCTGTTGTTTCCTTCCCCCTCATTTATAAAGGAATATAATGGCATTCTCTTTATGTATCTGAGAATGTTAATGTTGGTTTACCTCTCTAGAATAACTGCAAACTGATACCTAAACAGCATTGCTGTACATATTTTTCCCTGATTTATATATGAAAAAGTGTAATTTCAAGACATCTCAAATGTTTTGATATCTTTCATACTTATTAAGATGGGTTTGCAACTACTGCTGGCTCCTGATGGTTTCATACCTCTTCCAGCTGAGAGGCTTCATGCACCAGAGAGAGCATGGAGCTGGTGATGACTGTCCAGCTGCTGATCACAGTCCAGACTAGAAGTTGGGAATTTCTTTTCTTACAGACATTTCTTCATTATCCAGTCTTTCAGAGAATCATAAGGTCCCGGTCTTGTGATATCTAATTCCATTATACAACATTTTTTCAGGCATAAGGAAAAATTACAGGCTCTGGAATGGATTCTAACCCCCATTCAGAATAATTAGTTAAAGTAAATTATTGCCTTCAACATGAATTTTCACTAGTGTAATTTAGGTCTTTTTCTGGCTGTATTTCTTTTGAGCAGAGGTTGCTAGAATCTGAAAAGAATGATAACTCTCTGTGCTGAGGCTGTATTTCTGTGATGATCTCTCTCTAATTTTCTTTAGCTGAGGGACATCTGTAATCTCCACAGTGCATTAGTGATTCTTGTAGAAATGTTTAAATCAAGGGGAGTTTGAGTGGAGAATGTTGCTTTGAGAGCATCCACCACCTTCTTAATTCCTTAAAAAAACCCCTGTATTCTCATCTGTATTTACCACTAAAGTCTTTAATATGGCAAATATACAACTCTTTTCTTCTTCAAATTTTCATCTCACATTACTTATTTTCATGAAAAAAGAGGAACAAAAGAGGCACATGATATTTTCCCTTACTAGTTTCCTCAGTAATTCCCTAAGGCATCTATTTCATCCCACTCGGACAATACCACCCTGTTCTGATCTTTCGAACAAGCCTACTCCAAAATCACCACCTTAGTACTATCTCTTCCTCCAGTTCAACCAGCGATGGCTGAGCAGACTGAGGTCTTGTTAATCTGAATGGGGATTTTGTGTCTTATCTGAATTTTGCCCCACTGGACGTCAAGGTTATACTGGACACTCAACAATGTCATCTCATAAAATGTCAGAAAATTTACTGCAGCTGGTGGGAGCTGTGAAGTGTGTTTGCATTCTCTCTGTGTAGATTTCTCTAGTCCTCACAATCTTGTTCCAAATTGACTCATGTTCTGCAAAACAGTCTGCAAATGTCACCCATGCCCTTTTTTGAAACTTTTTCTATGTGGGTTCTGAGGAAATTATTTAACATACCTGGGGTTCAGTGTCCTCTGTCAACATGCAATTCATATGGATACCGTGTTCCCTAAGGAAAGCCCCACTCTCGTTATTTATGCTTTATTAAAACATGATCTGATATACTCAGTAATAACTTGAGACCTCTGGTTTTTTTGATGAATGCTAAGTGAATGTGGTAAAAACTGGAGTGAAGAAAAAGTTGAAAAACGTACAGCTTCAGATCCAGCTTTTGATTTTATTTCTGTGGTAATAAAACTGCATTAGTTTGGCCCCTGTAGTGTTGATTGTTGTCTAGGACTTTAAATTTCTGTCATTAGGAAAATGCAGGAGGCAACATACTTGTACATTTATGAGAAATATAAAAAGAAGGGATCCAACTGTGAGTGCATCTCCCACTGAGCCAAAATTTACTGTGTTCTTCTTTCTTTTCAAATTGGTCTTTTTGCAACATCAAGGAAAGCTGGCAAAGGAAATGAAAGCAGCTATTTTTAATACAGTCTTCATTGAAATCCAAAGAACAAAAACATCTCTTTCTTAAATTAATGCAGGACAGATAAATAATGCCAACAGAGCAATTAACACCAATAAAACAGCTTGCAGTTTAGCTACTGTGTGCCACACAGTGTCAGTGTTAATTAGTTGGGACAAAACTGCATCTTTGTCACAGGATAGCAGACCTTAAATGTTTCATATTTTTAAAATTCTATCCTTGCCTGTTAATTGCACAATTCTTTATGCTAGCAAGCCCATGGATAACAGGATATTAAAGGGGTTTAAATAATGTACTGAAGATTGGAGAGCTGCAAATATAGAACATCACTTGGATGTTCACTCATAAGAACAAGTGGAAGTGAAAAGATACCTGAAGGTCTCATGAATTTTGGACTGGAGAAAAAGTTTTTTGCCAGGACGTGGGACATTTTGCAGAATCTAGCCAGACTTTTGGTTCTTGGAGAGGCTGGAGTACCCTGCAATGACTATATGCACATTGTGGAGTTATTGAAAAGACTCGTCAACAGGAATTCACATATTTCACACTGTTTGCCAAGGAAGAGTAAGAGGTCACAATGTTCTTTCCTAAAAGAGAACTGATCTGGGAACTAACATCAGTTCAGGAGGGACAATTATTTAAAAATGTGGAGAGTTATCTCAATGTGATTTCTTATTTCTTGATTAAAATGACTGAAGAAATTACTTGTGATTGAAGTAATCCCTTGGAATTTTACATAATATATTTCTACAATTCTTCTTATACTTTTTTTCCCTCTTTAAAACTGAAAAGTTTTCCTTATACTTAGGAAGCAAAGTTAAACATGAGGTATGTGGTGAGATTAGGATGAAAAGGAACATGAAACAGGGAGAAAAAGAGTAGGGTGTCCTGGTTTGAGCTAAATTTTCTATTTAGTGGTTTTACTTTTCAGCTCAATCTCTTTTAAGTGGCTGAACTTACTGAAAGCTAGCAGCATGTTTTTCCCAAACAGTGCTGCTAGAAGACAAGCTCAAGGTCAGTTGTCTCATCGTGGGTGCTGTGTCTGTGCCTACAGCGGGGGAAGCGGACCCAAAACTGCCCAACTAGATATTCCATCCCACATACGTCATACTTGGTATAAAAGCAGAGGGATCACGAGGGTCTCAAACCCTTCTTCCATCTTAGAGCTGTTCCATCTCGGACCCTTCCGTCCATTTCGATCCTGGAGAGGTTGAGGCCTGAGCGGAACCCTGCTAATTCGTCTGTCGCTGATCCTGATTTGTGTGTTCTGCATCCTGCTCCCACCTGCTGATGAGTTCGGTCTGGGACTTTTCCAATGCCTGGCTTCGCAGAGCCTCTGGAGACGTATTCATCATTTGGGGGAGGGTGGGGAGAGGATTTTTTGTTGGTTTTGTATATATTTGTACATATCTGTATATATTTAATTATTATCCTGTAGTATTAGTATTATTGTTTTATTAAATCTGTTAGTTTATTTTCCAACCCGTAAAGTCTCTCTCCCTTATTCTCTTTTCTCTTACCTTCTGGGGAGGGGAGAGAGGTTAATAGAGAGCATCTGTCCAGGATTCAGTGGCCGGCTCAGCCCTAAACCATGACAGTAGGGTTAGCAATAGGTTCAACTAACCGTTACATTTTCTGTGGGTGTTTTGAGCAAGACAATTTAACTCAACTATCCTACGGCCCAAAATATTGCTTATCTTTATGTGACCACAAAATAAGTAACCACACATTTAAACAATTAGGCAGTTGTTTGCAGTTGCATGTTAAAAAAAATTAGATCACAAAAAACAATTAGAGATAGAAAGTTAATGCAGCATAAAAAGAGTTTCAGCTGGTAGATAACATGCAAGCAATGTAATCATCAACTCAACTTAACAAATATACTAACTTGCCCAGTCCTTTCTAAACTGTATCAAAGTTAAAACTTCTTGTTGTCTGCAGCACTGGGAATACTAAAGAAAAGGAGGAAGTTGATGTGCCAATTTAAAAGTTTCAAAAACTGTAACTTCAGATCTTGCTTAACATACTGAACACGTGCTCCAGATTTGCAAAAGATTTACAGCATAGTCCTGCAATGTTTGATGTAGCATTTGATTCCTTGCTAAGATGAAATCACGAGCTAGTGATAAATCCTGAAGTAACTAATTATTGTGTGTCACTTCACCATTGTAGGTCAAAAGAAATAAAATGGTTTGGTCATATCTGGTACCTGTCACCTAGAAATATAGTACAGTCATCTTTGCCAGGATTGTAGGTTGTATCAAGGTTGTGAAGTCGATCAGGTCACTGCAGATTTAGCCCTGTATTTGTTTATAGGTCCTTCTAAAACCAACCTTGATTTCTCTGGCTACATCTGTTATTTCTAGTCATTTATTTACCAGGTTGTCTGAAGAGAGTGTTTCAGTTCATGAGCTTTTTGTGAACTGCTTGTTTTAGCTGTTTTGTTCTTACTATGATCTATATGAACACCTAAGTCACCTGCAAAAATGGATCTGTATTTCTTTCTCTGATTAGATGTTTTTTTTAAAAAAAATTAAGTGAGGTCCTGTGGATGAGTAAATATTGAATAAAGGTCTTCAAATACAATATAATTTATGAATGTTAAGGCTTCTTGTGATCTAGAACCTTTAAAACCATAAAGACACAGAATGATGATGCCTTATTGATTAAATTTTGATCCTTATTTAAATAACTGTACATCCCTTTGTGCCAGCTGGATGTAGGAAATGGTCCATCCTGAGCAGTAACAGTACCTTCAGTTCTGTCTTTCTGACTTAAACCAAAGCTCCTTATTTTAAGTAAGTTCCAGTAGGAGAATTCCACTTACTGAGCCTGTCACTTCATGCAAAGATTTCTCTACTTGTATGGCTTTGCTTTTTCAGGCTTTTTCTTATATTTCACATAAGTGATTTTCTGGTTGCATAAACACACTGCTAAAATAATTTTGTCACACTTTTATTGTGTTTTCCCCCACATGCATGTGAAGTGAAGTTGCCTAACATCATCCTTTCTAAAGCCGGACAGTTACATTTCCAATGGCTGAAGTCTCATCACTCCAGGAAATCATATTTGCTAACTTTCTCCATTGGGGTTATAGGAGAGAGTAGGAATGGTGGCTGCAGTCTATGCAGTCTATACCGCTCCAGTCAGTTCAGATAGTGCCTGCTTTGTCCCCTGAGCAGTAGCCAAGTCCTTGTGCTCATCTACCCATGGATGGCAGAAACACTCAGAACCCTTAATTACACATGGAGGAGGATTAAATTATGCTGAAGAAAGATGGGCCAGAAGATAGTGGTGAAGTGTGTCAGGTGTCTGACAGAAGATGCTGTGGTTGCATTTGATGATCATTTTTTAAATAGATTTTGCCATGGTATTTCCCATCAATGGATGAGCAATGTGTGGCTCTGTCATCACCAGCTGCACCTTGCTCTGTGTCAGTCAGAGAAGAAGTCCTCATACTTCCCTCCCTTTTGGAAAAGTCTTGGGCTAGAAAAGTTGTGAACATCTTGAAACAGTGGCAAGCAGAGTCAGAAAGCCTCAGTGAAAGAGGGTAGGAGGAGAGAGCTACTGAAGGAAAGGAGCTGGCAGAGCAGGATTCTGTGGACCACAGGAGATCCTGCACTCAGGGGTGGCTGCAGAGAAGCACACAGGCTCCTGGAAAAATTATTCCTCAACAATATATGTGCCATTCTTTACACATCTGGATTTCATCGTGTGAAAAGAGCAAGGATTGCAAGCAACCTGTAGGACTTAGGGTATCATATGCTCAGAGCACTGATCTACCACACAGTTAGTACAGCAGGCCTTCCATAGACAGGCAAAAAACCAAGAATAAGATATTTACTAACTGAATTTGTAAAAACTGCTGGGAAGCTTACTCAATCTCTGCTTTTTCTATGAAGATTAAGTAATCCCTGTTTGTCTGGTGATTTCATAAACACCAGATTCACAGCTCATTCTGCAGCAAAACTTCCTGAGAGAGCAAATTACAGTAATAAAATCAGTACTATAAGAATAAGATGATAATGCTATGTATTCATGGAATAATTAAGTTGTAAGGGATCTCTGGAGGCTATCTAGTCCAAGCTCCTGATTAATGCGGGACCACCTTTAAAGTTAGATCAAGCTGCTGGTGGACCTATGTAACTGACTTTCAAACACATCCAAGGATAAAATTTCACTGCACTTCCATTAATACTAGCTACAAGTGTATGTCTTTGTGTTGGATGATGAGAAGGGTCCTCTTTCTGCAAACATTGGCCTATAAATTAACTCATAAATGTGAAGATTAGCATATTTTGATCCAAAATCCAGGTCTGAATAAGTGAATAAATGTGAAAAAAGTGAGACCAAGTTACCCAGAAAAGTGAGTAACCTACTGCAGTTTGAACCTTGAGGAGGCTGAAGACTGTTTTGCTGCAACATGTATGATAGACAATAAAAATAATGAAAAATATCTAGAACAGGAAGGTAGACTCAATTCAAAGGTTGAGATCACAAAAATTCAGCACATCTATCAAACCACCCAACCCCCGGCAGTGACTGGTATTTGTAATAAACATGCAAAAACTAAATCATGTTGTTCTGCTTTGCTAGGGTTTTCATGCACAGGCTGCTCAGATGATAACAGCAACAATATTACCTCAAAAAATATATCATAAGAACCATTGGCAATAGTGCAGCAAAAGCTTAAAGAACTGCCAGCATGAAAGGAAATGGGGTATTTATTAATTTTAAGCTGGATACGGCTATAGTGCCTGCAGATGAGATATTACTTCTGAAAGAAAATCCACAAACAGTAGAAGGGGAAGAGATAAAATTCATGTTTGCTGAGGTGACCTAACCTCCATAAGGGAATATATGAATGACATTTACTGGTACATGAGCTGGAACACATGCAATTTTTAATACTACCAGGAAATAAAATGCCCATAATTAGTTTAAGAAAGTATAAAATCTTTGCTTTCATTTGAGGGTGTGTTCACTGGAAAGGGAGCTAAATACACATTGAGAAAAATTTTGAAACATCTTTCTTGAATACAAAAACTCTCATCAGAATATGGAAGAATACACAAGAAATGTAATACCTTTCTGATATTTTTAGAAAGTTCACCTTAAGGTTAAGGCAGAAAGAGCTCAGTAATTTGCTTTATATGGAAATCATAGAGCCAGAGGGGAAAAAAATAAATATGGGGTGCTCTCATTGATCTCTTTAGTAGCAAAAGTGGAAAAAAAGTGGAAAAAAGGAAAATGAAAAAAAAGTTAAGCTGCATGTGCTCAGAAATTTGTCAATAGAAGACAAAAGCTCTTTTTTTTTCCTTTTTTCTTCACTGAGGCATCAGACGGCCTCTGACAGATTCCATTAGGGCAATCAAATATATTTTAATTCACTGTCAATACTTGATTGAGGGGACACATTTTCTGCAGACACTCTTTTGTAGATATATGGTAGCTGAGAAGTATCACAAGAAGATGCTGGAAGTGCAGACATTAAAATTCTTCTCCAGAAAGCATTGGATAATGGTATACAAAGCAGAGAAATTCCAACAGGAGAAATGAAGATACACTTTAATAATCAGGATATCCTTGCTGGAAGCCTAAGGTTGTACCAAGGTTTCTTGTAAGTTGTGGGAGGAGGAAGGATTTGGATCTGGCACTTTTAAATCAATGGTGAACGAGACAGTAAGCACCAGCCTGCCTTGTGGGCATGAAGGGAAGTTACCCCCTTGTTATTTGTATTTCGTTTGTGGCTTGCTTTTTTTTTTTAAATGAAGCCTGAGTTGACTGATGCTTTCTGAGTGTCTGATGTACCCATTTTGATGGGAAACAGTGGATGGGAAAGGCACAGGTATCTGTGTGACTGTATGTGTGGCGCACGTGCTGGCAGCAGGCACATGAGCACCCTGGGACTCTGCTGCTTAAGCACTAGCAAGGGAGCAGAGATGCCTCCATAATTAGCTGAGCATTTGAGCTGGAGACCAGACTTTGGATGAAATAACTTTTTTCTGTGTCTGATTCAGAGTGTCACAAAATTTCCTCCAAATGGAAAGAAGTTAGATGGGCAGTGGGAAGTTAATTTTAGATAGTTTAGTCAAGGAGTAAGTGCGTGTACTTCCTATCAGTTTTGCAGGTTCACAGAAGGTTTTTCAGAATGTTCAAACCTAATTTAAACTCACATGAAAAACTGCCATTTTTTCTTACTTATAGAGCAGGCTTGTCAGCTCCAGAATTTGAGCTATTGGGAAATTCCCCTCTCAACCAACAAATTGTGGCCATGAGCTGTGTCTGCAGTTGCTCACAAACTTGAGGAACTGAGAGGAACTGAGGCTGAGAAGAACAAAGTTGGTGAAGGCATGAAAAGTACCTCTGTCTTAATAAAAACTACAGTTTTTGCCGAACTGCTTGCTTTGGTTGGGCTGCCTCATATGTCTGAAACTCCATCCTGGACAATATGTCTGATGGGCTCTGAGGTTCCAGACGTCTCCTGTTGTCCTGGTTTAGTGGGACAGAATTTTAGAGTCAGTTTTCTATTGAGGAAAACTACAATTTTGTAAGGACTGCAACACTCTATTTTCATGGGAACGAAGTCGATAAAAACATGTGATAGAGTAACTGTATAATCAATGACACCTGCGTATGCATAGAATCATAGAATCATAGAATCATAGAATCATAGAATCATAGAATCATAGAATCATAGAATCATAGAATCATAGAATCATAGAATCATAGAATCATAGAATCATAGAATCATAGAATCATAGAATCATAGAATCATAGAATCATAGAATCATAGAATCATAGAATCATAGAATCATAGAATCATAGAATCATAGAATTACTGAATCTAAATCTACCCCATTTCCATTTGAAACCATTCCCCCTTGTCCTATCACTGTATGCCCTTGTAAAAACTCCCTCCCCAGCTTTCTTGTAGGACCCCTTCAGGAACTGGAAGGCCACAATAAGGTCTCCCTGGAGTCTTCTCTTCTCCAGCCCTCTGATCATCTTCATAGCCCTTCTCTGGACCCGGTCCAGCAGCTCAATGTCCTTCTTATATTGGGGCAGAGGGGCAAGAATCACCTCCCTCACCTGCTGGTCACACTCCTTTTGATGCAGCCAAGAATATGGTTGGCCTTCTGGGCTGCAAGTGCACTTTGCTGGCTCA
>NW_010185566.1:0-4063 GCF_000695765.1 Mesitornis unicolor | reverse complement strand
AGCTCGGTAGTTCCCCAGGCCTTCCTTCCGGCCCTTGTAGATGGGTTTAACATTTGCAAGCCTCCAGTCAACTGGGCCCTCCCCAGTCAGCCAGGACTGTTGGTAAATGATGGAAAGTGGCTTGGCAAGCACTTCTGCCAGCTTCCTCAGGACCCTGGGGTGAATCTCATCTGGCTCCATAGACTTGTCTAATTTGTGTAGTAGGTTGCTAACCACCTCTTCACAGATTATGAAGGCTTCACTGTGCTCTCCATCTCTGTCTTTCTGCTCAGCTGACTGGGTACCCAGAGTACTGCTGGTTTTCCTACTAAAGACTGAGGCAAAGAAGGCATTAAGTACCTCAGCTTTTTCCTCATCCCTGGTCACTATGCTTCCCCCCACATGTACTAGAGGGGGGAGACTCTCCTTAGTTCTCCTTTTGTTGCCAATGTATTTATAGAAACCGTTTTCATCGTCTTTAACAGCACTAGCTAGATTAAGTTCCAGCTGCGTTTTGGCCCTTCTAATTTTCTCCTTGCACAGCCTTACGGTAGTCCTGTACTCCTCCTGAGACGCCATAAATTCTCTTATTTTTCCTGAACTCGAGCCAGAGCCTAAATTCTTCAGGCTTTGTATCCTTTATTTTGAGGGGAAAATTCTTACTACAATCTTTAGAACTGTCCAAGGACTCTTTAGTCTGAAAGCAGTTTTCTGATTTTCTTCACATTGCCAGGCATGAAAAATCTGATCCAGCCCTAAATAATGCTGAACTACTAGTAATCAAAGTCAGGTGTCGTAGTCTACCTAGTGTGCAACCTAATCACTGTGATTCTTTCATTTCAGAGAAGAACAAGTGTATGAATGTCCAGATTACATAACTGCAGGCCCCAATTCATGCTACTTCGATAAAAAGCACACCTCTTTCTGGACCATATACAATATTACTGTGAAGGCAACTAATGAAATGGGAAGTAACATATCTGAACCTCATTACGTGGATGTGACTTACATAGGTAAGAGATTAAAAGTATTTTCTGTGGAAACAAATAATTCAAAATTATAGGTTTTGACACAAGAATTTTAATTTCAGCTCTTCTCATATATAGTATTATATCCAAGTTAAAAACTCCTTCAGAACAAATGAGATCTGGTGTAATAATAAATCCATAATCATCCCTCTACCATTTGATTTTCAAAGGAAGCCTAAAAATGCTAAAAGCTTTAAAATTACATTCAAGTAACCATTATTGGTTTTATGTATTTCTTTCACTCAACCCTTAAGAAACATCATTCAGCTAAAATTTTTTTCCACTCTACCAGCAACTGAAATAAAATTGATCTTTTAACTAATAATACTTAAATTTGATTACCTAAAAAGTAGTTTTCAGACCCATTGAAGCTGAATTAGTGCTTTTGATAGGAGTGTACTAATAATCTCTTTTCTTAGACTTTTTTCCACAGAATGACTGTGGACAAGTATTTAGGTTTGTTTTTTTTCTAAGGGAATGGAACATTACCACCAATAACTATTTTGTTATCAAGGATCTGGCTGACAGGAGCATGGCACCTGAAAAAGGGCTGCTGGAAAAAAAGGCTTTACAGTTTACTTCCATGACCTGACTGACTTGATGAAGCTTTGCATCAGACAGTGGTAAAATACATGCAAGCAGAAGCTCCATCTTTGAACTGAGGAAGCTGCAAGCTTGACTGTAGCAGAAACCTGCATTCCATTTTGGTTTATTTTTGACATATAAACAGGTCTTAATATTACTGGTTTGTTTTCTTTTTTAATATCCTTATGTATGCATGTAGGGATTATGCTGTTCTGTTTTCTGAATGTGAAAGATGGGGAGGTGTGGGGCAAGTCTCATCAGTGTTTTCAGCATTCCTAAACATACACACAAACTTTGATAAGATTATAGCAAACCACAGTTTTCATAACACAGCATTAAAGATGCCAACTTTGAAACATAGTTGTGGGGAAAAACAAAAATAAATGGTAATGTAAAAAGAACTTATTTCTGGTGATAAATTATTAAGGCAAATTTCAACCTTAATTCAATAGATTTACTGTTCTTCATTTTTTTCTTCAAATTCACAATCCATGCTTACTATATCAGGAAACTCTTAATCCCTGTGTTCCAGCACCAGTTCTAAATTACTAGACACAATGGAGGTGGCAACTATTTAATATTTCTTCCTAAGATGCAAGGAAAAAATAATTCAGCCTCTTATTGTCAGTTCTTTTATTTTAACAGTACAGCCAGATCCTCCTGTCAATGTAACTCTGGAATTAAAAAAGCCAATAAATAGAAAACCATATCTGGTCTTGACTTGGTCTCCACCCCCACTGGCTGATGTCAGATCTGGATGGCTTACCCTTGAATATGAGTTACGACTAAAGCCTGAAGAAGGAGAGGAATGGGAGGTAAGGACGTTGCAAGATTCTGCTAGATTATGCTTTCTGGTCAATTAGATTTTGTGAGCCAGGTCTCATGCCTGAATATCATGATGCAGTTACACTGAATAGTTCATAATTTTTCGAAATTGCTTGTGTGATCTATGATTTCCTACTGAGAATACTGGTATCTCAGATGTTATTGTGTGATAGCAAGCAATAAAGTACTTATTTTTAATTGTGGGCGTTATATATTAATCATATTGGCATTACAGTTTAAATTGTCCATGCTCATTTAAGCAAGTTTCTTTTGTGATAATTGGTTCTTAATCACAAGCACTTCTTAGCTTACAGAAAGCTTTGCTTGACATTATGTAAAATAATTTTAAATGTGTACAAATAGCCAAAATAGCCAAAATGTGCACAAATAGCCAAATATTAATAATTGTCTATAGCCAGGATCTGCAACTCAAACAACTAGGTGGAAGATTAGAGACTCCGGCTATTGATATTTGGCTGCATCTTCTTCTTGTCTGCTGCAATACTTCCCAGCCATCTCTGTACCTCCTCCTTCCTTCCAAATGCTAATCCGAAGATCCAATCCCACATTCCTTCTTTTCTCTCTGCAGTTTCTTCTTCCATGTCTGTTTCTGTCTTCCTTCTCCTCTTCTCACCATTGTATTTCCCACCATTACCACAGTTCCTTCATGTCTGCCATATGCTCATGATGTGTTTTTGTAATTTAATTTGCACAGTATACCTGAGCCAGATCTTATTCTCACTGAATTATGTTAGAAACCTGAACTACAGAAAGATATGTACCATTATTCCATGCCTGCATAACAGTTATTAGGAAGCTATCCAGATTAATTCTATATTCCTAACTTGGTTATCAAAACTTAAACCTACCTGTGTTTTTAATAGAAAAATGTCTCAATTTTATATGCATTTTATGATTTTTATTTAATTTCCAGACTATTTTTGTTGGACAGCAAACACAATACAAAATGTTTAGCTTAAATCCTGGAAAGAAATACTTTGTACAGATTCACTGCAAACCAGACCACCATGGATCATGGAGTGAATGGAGCTCAGAAAAGCACATCCAGATCCCTACTGGTGAGTGGGCAGACATTCCTTTAGTAATTGCTATTATGTGGTAGTTGATGCAGTACTTTTGTTAGCTGTTCATGGCACCCATGCAAATTGACATCCCACAGGACAGGTAAGAACATCATTGCTAAGGTCTCTGGGTCTCTGCAACATACCCAATTAGCTTTCCTCTGAGTTACTTTTTCAAGTTAAGAAGGTGAATAATTTTCCCTTTCTGTTCATTGCCTCATTTGTTTTCATGATGGTAGTTTTCAATTAAAAAAATACCAGTAAGAATAACCAGTAACCAGTATTAAAAGTGCTACATAGACAGTAAAGAGTGACTACCTTCAGACAGTAATAGCTCTTCATTACTCTTTATATGGAATTAATTTCAAATGAACACCTCAGTGTAAAAAGTGTCATATTACAGTGGAAATCCTTAAAAATATCTAGTCCTAGATAATTTAATCCACCATTTAATTAATCGTATTATATGTATTTGATAATTAAACTACTATAGTATTGGCATAATTGGATTTGAGCCCAATTGCTGTAACTGGCTTTGACAAAATTTCCCTCTTTGTACATTTT
>NW_010185565.1:0-743 GCF_000695765.1 Mesitornis unicolor | reverse complement strand
GTCAAGAGAGGGGATGATCCTGCTGCCTTTAATCATGGCACTGCCCCACCTGGAGTACTGTGGGACTCAGTGTTTAAGAAGGATGTTCAGGTACTGGAATGGGTTGTGAGGTTCTAACCTGAAGATCAGGAAAAACTTTTTTACTGTGAGGGTGACAGAGCACTGGACCAGGCTGCCCAGAGAGGTTGTGAAGTCTCCTTCTCTGGAGATGTTCAAAACCCGCCTGGACACCTTCCTGTGTGACCTGGTCTGGCTGATCCTGCTCTGGCAGGGATGTTACACTGGATGAGCTGTCAAGGTCTCTTCCAACTCCTCATAGTGCGTGATTCTGTGATTCTGTGAAGGCAGAAAGCTGGTGAAAGGGCTGGAAGGAATGGGCTGTGAGGAGCAGCTGAGGAATTTGGGTTTGTCTGATTTGGAGAAGAGGAGGCTGAGGGGCAAGCCCATTGCTCTGCACAGCTTCCTGAGGAGGGGAAGTGGAGAGAGAGGTGCTGATCTCTTCTCGTGTGATCCAGTGATTGGATATGTGGGAATGGTTCGAAGATGAACTGGACATTAGGAAGCATTTCTCTCCTGTGAGAGTTGCTCTGTGCCCCGTGCCTGTCAGCTCTGAAGAGACATTTGGACTATGGAACCTTAATAATTTGCATTAACTTTTGGTCAGCTCTGAAGTGGTCAGGCAGTTGCACTAGATGACAGTTGTGGGTCTCCTCCAACTGAAATGTTCTGTTCTGTTGTAATGT
>NW_010185564.1:0-445 GCF_000695765.1 Mesitornis unicolor | reverse complement strand
ATCCCAGCTGAACTGGTAATACACCTGTATTTTCAACACAAGATAGGCAGTTTCCAGAAATTACAGTGGTCTTCTATGAAGCAACAAATAAAACTGGGGTCTTTCATTAGAATTTTAATGAAGACTTACAAAATGTAAGCCATAACGTATTTTAATTATTTTTTATAATTGTTGAGGACCTGTGGTAATGGGTAAGTAGCTCTTTTGTCTAGGGTAGAACATGTCTTTATATTTGGTTTTTACTCAGGTCCTGGCATTCTCCCATCTGACATTTAGGAGATGTTACTGTGAAGAGGACTAAAAAGGCTGGCCAGATTTACCAAATTAATTTGTGCTTAATCACCCTGTTGAGGAAAGGAGTGTTGGGAAGCACTGAACTGATCCTTCCTCCGGGAAAAGGTGCTGTAGGAAGCAGGACTGAACACAGTTGTTCTGACTGAGATTT
>NW_010185563.1:2501-4046 GCF_000695765.1 Mesitornis unicolor | reverse complement strand
CCCCGCCCTCTGCCATGGAGAGGAGGGTTTACAGAGCAGAGCCTGAGCGTGACACGATGGAATAAATTTTTTAAAAAATAATAATCAAAAAGAAGAAAAAGAAAAGCTGAGGGAAGGGGATTCTCACAATTATGTGGGGAAAAAAGGATGGTAATATTGCTGCAACCTCTTCACCGAGCATTTTTAGCCAAGGAATTGGGGGGTCCAGCCTGGCAGGCAAATGCACTACTAAGGAGAAAAGCGCGGTGCCTTACCTGGACCTCCTCCATCCCCGGGTGTCCGATGCCGTGCAGGGAAAGGCTGTCCCCCATGCCGGAGTCAAGGCCATGGTGAGCTGAATGCAGAAGGACATCTGGCCTCCTGACGGAGTGGTAGTCCCGCCTGGGGTCCAGTCCCGAAAGCTGGGGCAGGGCGGCCCGAGGCTGTGGCAGCAGCGACCCCGTTTCTGATCCCACCTCTTGCCTCTGCCTCTGTCCCCAGGGGTGCTGCTGGGGCTGGTGCAAGGGGTTTAGGGAGTAGGGGTCATTGACATGGGAGTAAGGGTCCTGGCTTTGGTGGTAAGGAAGAGGCTGGTAGGGGGGTGGGAAATAAGGCGGCTGAAAATCCGAGGATGGGGTGTGAGAGAGCGGCGGAGCGCTGGAGTAGGGTCCCTGGGAGACGGATCCCAGCTGGGACAGCCGGGAACTGTGGCTTGGCACTCCATCATGCCGGTCCTACAAGCGGGATGGAATACAAACAACAACAAAAAGAGGACCTTTTAGGAAAAAAATAATAAAAGGAGCACAAGTAGACCCCAAAATGAAATAAAATTAAAATTTAAAAGGAGGTAAAATAACGTTCAGATGTGCCCCTCTCCCCCGTCGCGGAACAGAAATGTTCCAGCGTTTCGCACCCAGCCTGTGTCTATTCCCAGTAACAGTGGAGAAGGGGGAAGGGGCGGGAGGGTGAGGGAGAAATGCTAAATGTCATAATTAAAAATGTAGGACTGGTGTTCCGTATAAGTGTCAGATCTGTGACTTCAGTCCAGTAACGCTATTTCCCCTCCAGCAGCACCACAGCTTTAAAAAAAAAAATTAAAAATTAAAAAAGAACCCTCAAACTACCCATTCCTGCAAGCAACCCACCCCTTGTCCTGCCTAAAGTTGCCAAACATCTGTTTATTCCTTCTGCTGAAGTCCTGAAACTCAGAATCACCAACCCATCTTCAAGTGGAAAAGACCAAAAGGAAAGTTGCACTTCTCGGAGCATTCTAAGGTAAGAAGGTGGCCGAGAAAGGACTTGGAAAAAAAAACCCAAAACAAACCAAAACCAAACCCAAAATAAAAATCACAGGAGCTCTTTGTATAAAGAGAGACCAGCCCTTAAAAATAAAAAATCAAATAAAGTAAAAATGAAACATCGGTATTGAACAAATCCAGTCGTTATGATTTCTGCAGTAACTTCCAGTGTCTTTTGTCTCCTTTTCCAATATTATATTCCGGAGAATGGAGTGGGGGTTAACTGTAATGAAAAGTCTTTGGGGTGTGGGGGGGAAGATGAGGGGGG
>NW_010185563.1:338-2344 GCF_000695765.1 Mesitornis unicolor | reverse complement strand
AAAAAAGAAGTGGTTTTTTTTTCCCCTTGCTCTCCCCCCCAGACTCCCCTAGCTCAAATGGAGAACACACAATGCAAAAAGGGAGAAGCAGCTGCAAGCCTCCTCCAATTATTGTGCTAAATTACCAAGCCAAAGGCGTTTAAAAAGAGAGAGAGGGAGAGAGAGAGAGACAACAGATCGAGAGAGAGAGAACATGCAATTCTAGTACAACATGGATCCAAACTCACCATGGCGGAATAGGTGTGGACTAACATCTGGAAATAAAAAAAGTCTTGTAATAGCTAAAAATAAAATAATGGTGATAATGCTAATAATTGAAGGGTAAAAAAATATCAAGGAGATCTGCAAAGGGACGTGTTGGACACGGGAGAACAGCTTGAGATATTTCGAAGTCTATCCATCAAAAAAAAAAAAAAGAAAAAAAAAAAAAACAACGCCCCCCAAACTGAGCCTGGAAACCTCTATCTACATATATGATTTACCCCTCCCTCTCTGGTTTTTTTTTCTTTTTTTTTTCTTTTTTTTCCTTTTTTTTTCTTTTCCCCTTTGAGCTCCCAAATACAATCCTCTTCAACCCAAGGCTAGGCTCCGACTGCTCCGCTACCCCTTCCTCCCTTTCCTTCCCTACGCCGCCTCATAATAATTGATATTCATGACTATTAATATTACACGACTACTTTAAAGGGAGAATGCAGGACCAAATGGAGCGTGAAGCTGGCAGCCAGCTCGAGAGCTCCCCTACTATTGTAAATGACGTTCATTCAGTGGAGAATTACTCGATGTAATCAGACGAGGGGGGCTGGCAGAGGCAGAGTTTGGGGAGAGGGAGAGGAGGGGGGGGAAAAGTTTAGCAAGGAAGAGGCATCACTGCAATTAAGTCGGGCGGAGGAAGATGAGGAAAGGCAACGCTGCGGAGCTGGAGCAAGGAAGTGAGATGAAGCAATGCTAGAGGCGAAGGGGAAGAGAAAAAAATATATTTCCTATTTTTTTTTTACATTTAATTATGCATTCCTAATACGAAGAATTGATTGCCTTTGGTGCTTTTGTTTTTGTAGTTTTTGTTTGTTGCTTTGTTGGTTATTTTTCTTTTAAAACAAATAATGAGGTAAAAGAGGCTTTTCTAATCCTTTATTTTTATTTTTTTTAAAGAAATGGAAGATATGTGCAGTCACTATAATATATGTCTATTTACAGTGGAGATGCAGCCCTTCTGCTGCATGTTACAGACCCTATTTATTTGCATTAGCCAAATAAATACCTGAGTCTGCGTTAAGTTTGGCTCCACTTTTTTTTCTGAATCCTGTTCCTTCCACCCGATATGAAAAGAAAAAAAAATCAATACGTATGTACATGTATGTCCCGATTTTCACCCAAATGTAAAATGTATGCAGTGAATTTTAAAGGATAGTAAATTTATAGTTTCGAGGCAAAGCCAGGGGCGATATAAAACCTTTTTGATGTTGCAGGAACCCGTTCAACTGGACTGTCTGCCATTTCTGTTAAAGTTCAACTTGCGTTCCTTCCTAAATAGACTCACACTTCCCAGAGCAGCCCCCCCGCACACACACACATACACACTTTTGTTTTAAGCACAGAATCCCTTTAAGTGACTGAGAAGCCCCTACCACCGTGTTGTTAATTATAAATAGGAAAGAAGAGGGAGAAACACTTTTTTTTTTACAAAAATGTAAATCTAGAGGGCTTCAGCTCTTTAAAAAAAAAAACTTTTTTTTTTTTTTTTTTTAAGACTACATATTACAGACTGTCTTGGAGCGCAGCCCTAAGTTAGGGTACACCAAAATCCCACTCAGCCGCTTCCGCAGCTCTGCTTCTCAATCTAAAAGCACGCGTGGCCGTGAAATGAGCTGCGGCTTAAAAATCCCCTTCAAAAAGAAGGTGAAAAAGAAAAAAAAGAAAAATATCAACAACCAAACCCCAAATCCCCGCCATTCCCCGGCCCCGCCGGCCGGGAAGGGAGATGTGTTGTCGCCTGCCGCTGCGGGCAC
>NW_010185563.1:0-223 GCF_000695765.1 Mesitornis unicolor | reverse complement strand
CTCTCTCTCTCTCTCTCTCTCTCTCTCTCTCTGTATATGCAGAGCTTGCCCTTTGATAATCAGGCTGATGGCAGCTTTTGGGAGCGGAGACATTTCCCTCCGGCGGCTCCACTCTCCGCTTCCCTCCATCCCTTTTTTCCTCCGGCCGCCAAAAGCCCAAGCTGACCCCTCTGCCTCTTTCCCCGCTTTTCTCGGGAGTTTCCCCGGTGGAAGTGCTCTCTCG
>NW_010185562.1:526-767 GCF_000695765.1 Mesitornis unicolor | reverse complement strand
AAACCCCATCTCAGGAAGGGATTCACTGCTGTCTCGTGTGAGGGTTGTGCTCAGTAGGATCCTCCTCCCAATAGGATCTATTGCCCCCCCTTGGGGTCTGCCACCCCCCCAGGGTCTGTACCCCCCTATGGGGTCTATCCCCCTCTCTATGGGGTCTGTAGTCCCTGTAGGATCCATACCACCCCCATGGGGTCTGTTTCCCCATCATGGGGTCCATCTCCCCCCATAGGGTCTGTACCCC
>NW_010185562.1:0-220 GCF_000695765.1 Mesitornis unicolor | reverse complement strand
CCTCCCATATGGGATCTGTCCCTCCCCCATAGGGTCCATGACCCCATATTGGGCTCTGTCTCCCCCCATGGGGTCCATTGCCCCCCCATGGGGTCTGTCCCTCCCCCACAGGGTCCATCACCCCCCTATAGGGTCTGTACCCCCACACTGGGGTCTGTTGCCCCCCCATGGGGTCCATCTCCCTCCAGGCTCCCATATGGGATCTGTCCCTCCCCCATTG
>NW_010185561.1:0-946 GCF_000695765.1 Mesitornis unicolor | reverse complement strand
CTCCTCTCCAAGCCTGTAGCGCTGCTACAGGATTGGGCACACATGGCACATAGTAGTGGGAGAGTGGGGCTATAGAATCACAGGTTGGTTTGGGGTGGAAGGGACATTTGAAGATCGTCCAGTCCAGCCACCCCCTGCAATGGGCAGAGACAGCTTCAACTCGACCAGGTTGCTCAGAGCCCTGTCCAACCTGACCTTGAATGTTTCCAGGGATGGGGCAGCCACCACCTCTCTTGGCAACCTGTGCAGGTGTTCTGCTACCCTTGTAAAAAATTTCTTCCTTACAACTAGTCTAAATCCACTCTCCTTTAGTTTAAAACCATTACCCCTTGTACTCCCATAGCTCTGCCCCCAGACCGAGCAGATTCCCCCAACCGCTCTCCGGCTGTTCCCACCCCAGTGGGAAAGGCTCTGGCCCTGTACAGCCATGTGTTTTTGTGGGAGCTCTGGGTTGCCACATCCCTTCTGGCAATGTGGCTTTCTGCGGGTAGACAGCGCAGCCAAGCTCCTTCTGAGGGCTGATGCCCAGCAGCTGTGCTCGCCTGGGGCTGGCAGGGTGGTGATGCCCTCCCGTGCCAGCCATGGCTCCATGCTCTGTGTGCCTGCTCCCTGATAGGTGCAGGGGGAGCTGCGGCCCTGGGCACCCAGCCCTGCTGCTCTGCTGCGGATCAGGATGGCTCCAGAGCAGCTCCCCTCGGTGACCAGCGTTTTCGTGTGTGTTTCCTGAGCTCCAGGGTTGCGTGGCCTTAAAGCTGGGTTTGAGTGTGGTTCCTGGGTTGTTCGGGGGTTGCTGCCTGACCACAGCAGCTGCTGTGTAGTTGTGCACTGATCCATCCCCGGCAGAGGAGCAGTGAAGGTGCTGCACCCCCCAGTCCGGCTTCGTGCTCTATCCCACGAAAATGGGGAGGGGGAAGCTGCATTTGGGGTCCCCCAGCGGAGCACGCTG
>NW_010185560.1:1623-2955 GCF_000695765.1 Mesitornis unicolor | reverse complement strand
GTGTATGTGTGTGTGTGTGTGTGTGTGTGAGACTCACCTCCACCTTCTCCACGACTTGCTTCCCGAAGGAGCACACCTTGGTGGAGACCGTGATGGTCATGTTCTCCGCGCTGCTGTACTGGCTGCTGACGCCGTAGAAAGTCCCCGGCCCGTCCTGGATCGTGCTGTTCAGATCCGCCTGGAGAGAGGGGAGAGGGTCCCATTAGGTGCCACCACACCCGGGTCTCGATGGGGATGGGGGACACTGGCTTATGGAGCTGGTTGAGGTGGGTTGCCCAGCCTGCCAGCCAATGGCTCAACCACCCAAACCCATGGCTCTTTCTTTACTGGAAGAGTGGTCAAGCACTGCCCAGGGCAGTGGTGGAGTCCCCATCCTTGGAGGGGTTCAAGAAATGCATGGATGTGGCACTTGGGGACACGGTTTAGTGGCCATGGTGGAGTTGGGTTGATGATCTTAGAGGTCTCTTCATGATTCTGTGTTGGGTTGATGGTTGGACTTGATCTTAGAGGGTTTTTCCAACCTTGATGATCCTACGCCAACCCTCCCCATCCTCATCCTCCCAGCAGCGTACCCAAAATTTGACGAGGAAGAAGGAGTTCTGGGGCCCGCGCTCGTAGAGCTCCTTGAGGCCACCTTTCTTCTCGGGGAACTTGTCATAGATCTGGCGGATGTCCACGGCCTCCAGCAGCGGGTCGCTGTACGAGGGGTTCGTCTGCCCGATGTGCACGAAGAGGTGTTTGCTGTACTGTAAGGACCCACGAGGGGGGGAAATTAAACCAAAAAAAGAGAGGTCAGATGGACACGAGATGCCACCAAGGGCAGGGACGGGCACTGTCCCAGCCAGGGGGATGGGGACACGGAGAGGACCGTTACCGTTTCGGCGTCCCGCGGCACCTCCATGAAGGCGGAGTACTCGAGGAGCCGCAGACGTCTTGCGGGAGGCGGTGGTGGGGCCCTGCCAGACGGGCACGGCCGAGGCAGCCGGCGGGAGCGGGGCCAAGGGCTCGTAACCTGGTGGGGGGACATCCATGAGATGGGGTGAAGCCCTCCCTGCACCGCTGCCGTCCTTACTGCACCCTCCCATAGCTCCCAGTATGGGGTTTATACCCCTGAGTGGCCAAAATATGGGATGTGCTGGTCCTGCTCATGAGTGGAAAGGGATTTTGGGGGTGGAGCACAACTGGGAGCACTGGGGTCCCACTGACCCCAGGGGCTTTTTGCTGGGTTTAAACTCAGATTTTTCACCAGGTGGGGGGCACTGCGGGTGGGACAGGACAGGTGACAAATGGGACCTCGCAAGGGGTCCCCCCCAAGGGACAAGGACAGCACTT
>NW_010185560.1:1102-1607 GCF_000695765.1 Mesitornis unicolor | reverse complement strand
GCTGGATGGGGTACGCTGGTTGTGCAAACGGTTTAATGCTGGAAAGCAACGTGCATCGTTAGCTTAACGAAGCCGGGGTCACCCCAACCCCTCACCAAGGTGGCGAGGGGGATGGTCCTGCCCCACACAGCAGAGCTGAGGGAGGGCTCATACTCACTCCTGAGAGGGTCCAGGCTGTCCTGGGATAGGCCCACTCCAAAACTGGGGGAACAGCAGAAGGAAGAGTCAGCGGCTTCTGACCCCCTAAAAAATTCCCCCTCAAATCCCTCCTTGCATCGCCACCATGACCCAGGGGCCATCAAACATCCCCCCCACCACCACCCTGGGGTGTCCCCAAATGTCCTCACCCTGGGGGCAGCAGAGAAGACGGCCTGAGGGAGCGGAGGGGGGGGGCTGAGCTTGTTCTGCAGGACGCTGGCCGAGACGATCTGCGCCGAGGACATGGAGGCCATGCTCTGCAGCGCCTTGTCCTTCGAGACCTGGTCCTGAGGGGGACAGGAGGGAC
>NW_010185560.1:660-922 GCF_000695765.1 Mesitornis unicolor | reverse complement strand
TGGGGGGTGTCTGGAAGATGTCCCCGCTCCTTCTGGGGACATAAAGGGTTTGCCCTCTCTGTGGGAGGGGAGAGAAAGGCAACTGGGAACAAAAAGCATCACAAAAAGTTCAACTTACCAAGTTCATGGCCTGTCCACAAAAAAAAAAGGGAAATAAAATAGGTTAGAGCATGGTGGGAGCCTGCAGGCACCGTGTGCCCCCCCACCCTGATCTGTGCACCCCCCACCCCGGCTCATCACTGCAGCCCAATTTGGGGAGCGA
>NW_010185560.1:385-632 GCF_000695765.1 Mesitornis unicolor | reverse complement strand
GCTTCGTCCCACCACGGGACGCCAGAGCCCCCAGATGTTTTGGGGGTCACTGTAGCAAGCCAGGCCTGCACCTTTGCTGGCTTTTTAATATCCTTATTAATAATTTCATAGCCTTATTAATTATTTCATACCCTTATTATTAATTTCATATCCTTATTAATAATTTAATAGCCTTTACAGCCTTTAACACCACTAATGACCCCCCTGCAGCCCCCAGCCAGAGCATGGAGAGGACAAACCACCAGGC
>NW_010185560.1:0-206 GCF_000695765.1 Mesitornis unicolor | reverse complement strand
TTGCCCCAGGACAGGGGGCAGTGCCAGGGCACAGAGGTGCTGGTCCCACTGCACCCCCTCCTGTTTCCCACCTAAACCTTTTGCAGGGATCGAGCACTTCATTTATCTGCACCCGGGGCAGAGCAGGAGCACAGGTGTGCAGTCACACACAGGGCAGCCCTGACACGCACCTGACTGCAGCTTAAAAAAGTAATTTTTTAATATAT
>NW_010185559.1:680-1425 GCF_000695765.1 Mesitornis unicolor | reverse complement strand
CAAGGGAGGACTTTTCCAGCACCTCAGCTGGATCCTCTTCAAGAGCCTGGCTAGCATGGCAAGGGTGAGTCGTCCATCTCTGCTGACCTCCGCAGGCTGAGCGCTGGCTTTCTGTCATTTCTTCACGTGAAATGGAACTGAATACTTTCTGTTAAGGCCTTTGAAGAGAAAGGAGGTACCAAGCAGAAGGAAGAAAAAAGTCCGTGAAGACACACAGATATCTCACACAAATGCTGGAGGACCTGAGGAGAAGACACGGGGAGTAGATTTCGCTCTGCCTTAGCCGTGAGAATCAGCAATTGCAGATTTTAGCGACACATGCGACACATGGAAACCAGAAGATGGCAGGCTGTTTCCTCCTGGGAAATGGAAATGGGTAGTGAGGCCCTGAGGAGGAGGAAGTTGACAGATGAGCGCAGAATCTCGCAGTGCAGAGATCACCAGTCAACTTTATTGTGCTGGTGCGGGAGGATCAGGGCCAGCACTTGAGGATGGTGCACGGCCGGTCCTGCGGCTGCATCTGGGCCGGCTGTAGGGACCTTCGGCCTGACGTGCCAAGCGGGAGCGCGCTCGCGTGCGCACAGACCCAGCGGGGCTGGAGCGGCTGCTGCTGTTGAGTGCTGGGGAGCTGCAGGAGGCCCCAGATGGCAGTTGGCTGGTGGTGCTGGGGCTGCTGCTCTGGGGTGCTGGAGAGCTGCGGGACGACCTCAGCACCATCGGGCTGGGGTTGTTACTCTCCGTACTG
>NW_010185559.1:0-302 GCF_000695765.1 Mesitornis unicolor | reverse complement strand
CTCCTGTCGAGCGCTGGGGAGCTGCAGGAGGCCACTGATGGCAGCTGGCTGGTGGTGCTGGGGCTGCTGGTCTCAGGAACTGGGGAGCCGTGGGACGACCTCAGCACCATCGGGCTGGGGGTGCTGCTCTCAGCACTTGGTGCTGGTGCACGACTGTTCTCCCGGCGTCTTCTGGGCCGGCTGCAAGGTTTATGGGCCTGCCGCTGCAAGCGGGAGCAGTCTCTCACCTTCTCAGACCCAGGGCACCTGGACTGGAGGCCATCCTGCAATGCCGCTGATTCTTTCTGGCTGGCACCGCTGGG
>NW_010185558.1:0-4652 GCF_000695765.1 Mesitornis unicolor | reverse complement strand
ACGCCCTAAAACAGGCCTAGAGACTTCATACACCAGTACACAGTCTCGCTTTGCAAATTAAAACTGCTTGTGAATTACACCAAGCTTTACACATTCATTTGCGGTTTCCTCTTAAATACATACAGCTAAAGCCATAATGCATAAAAGCATACAAATATGTATGCTAATGCGAGAACACACGAGCTCTGCAGCCCTCCCGAACAGGCGATGCTGGAGGTGAATCAGCCCCGGGGTTGCCGTGCAGGAATGGGAACCAGCGTGCAAAGACCCTGTGCCCCCATGTGAGCCCTGCCACTCTTTTGTGCTCCATCCCCTTCCTCACCCCCGCAGCATTGCCAGCCGGTCGTGCTGCGAAGTTCATTTCACGTTTGAAGCTCCTGGGACCCAGCAGCACCGCGGCCGCAGGGAGCGCGGTGCCGCTCGGCTGCGCACACGTCTCCCGAGCCTGCAGAGCCCCCAGGTGGCTCCTACCCGCCAGCACCTGGGCCCCGGCCTGCTCTTTCCTGACCCCAGCTACCCGGGGACACCTACCCCTCTCTGAAAGGAAGGATTAAAATATAATAATCTCCGCAGCTACTGGCATATTACTCTTTTGGAGCGAGGGGATTTACAAAGCACCAGGACGATGAAAAAGGATACTTAAAATCCTGGAGAACCTAAAGTGCTCCAGGGAGATAGTAAGCATGGTGAGGAAAGGCAGGCTGTGTGGAGAAGCGCTCATCCCTCATAGGCTGCTGCTTGGCAGTGCCCCAAATTTGGAGAGCAGTTGGCTGTACACAGGGCTCTCCAGCCTCATGTCCATCCCTTCCAACTCAGCTCTTCCCACCCCCGATCCTGACTGTGACATCTTCCGGAGGAAGGGGAGGATGACACCAAACTTAACACCCGCAGGAAAAGACAAACTGGATATTCTGGAGCCTTAAAACATTCTCCTGTGTTTCTCCCCAGTACATACTGTGTACTGGATGATCATTTGGCCTTGTGATTCTATGAATATTCATGTATTTGCCACTTAGAAAAGCAGGAAGCAATTTGTATTAAAATGCCAACACAATGGCTTCCATTCTCTGTGCCCCCAAGGGACATAAATATGGACTTTTCCCCTTTGATGTATAAATAATACTTCACTTTAAAGAAAAGCACTCCGTGACAGAGATCATTATATATTTCATGAGGAATGGCCTTTAACACATCTTAGTTACAAGGAAGATCCCCTATGTATATACTGTGAGAAGGTTGTTTCTCTTGAAGTCTTACTTTCTGACCAGTACTGGTACTCAGTATCAGTCAGTACAGCTGCAACACTGATGACCACTGATGAGGAAACTAAGTCTAAAGAAGGTGGAAGCTAACATTATTTGTAGTGATGTGTAGTTGCATTAAAATTACAACTTAATTTCAAATACAATACTTTTTCTTTGCCCTCTGACCTAAGGTTTTAAGGCTTCCATTTGTAAGCTTTTATTTGCAGCTAGAAACTTTGAGTGGGTAACATACTACCACATAATCCATGATATGGGGTATAAAGATAAACCAAATGCCATGAGATATTCATTTGATCCACAAGGATATGTCACCTTCTCGTGCAGATGCTGGCAGCAAGCACCCTCGTTACCAAAAGTCACATCATAGCAGCCATTCTTTTGCACCACATCTCTGTGGGTTGACTCTCTTCTTTGAAAAACTTCATTTCCAGGCACCTGTAGAAAAATGACCAGAACATAAATGAAGTTTCCAGAAATCATGCCTGACAACTTAGCAGGTACTCAAGGTCCCAGGAAAGGTACGTTCTGGCCCAAAATATACTGTGAGCCTGACCTAAAGGTGATTGCTCTGTGGAGCCAAAACTGTAATGAGTTGACCAGTTCAGAAATTTTAAAAGACACTCATGCAGGTAGCTTGACAAAAAATGTTGTGAAAGAGATCAGTAATTATCACATCCTGCATTACAATAAAATTCTAAAAAGAGATGTAACCTAATGTTCCCCAGATACATCATCCACCACATTGGTCAGATGTTGAATCTTTAACCTACTCAGTTTTTCGCTCCTCTTTATTTAACACCGATGGGAATTAACATGTACAGTCCAAACATAAGGCACGTTATATCATGTCCATGCAATATATTGCCTTTCATCTATGCTCACAATCTCCAGCCCCTTCTGAAGCTGCTGCTTGGTATCCTTTCATCTCTGCCAGTCCCTACGAATTCTTCCTGTTCACTGCAAAGACAGGAGTTTGGAAAAAGAAAAAATGCACTTCGTATCCTTAATCCTGTCACAGTCATACACAGAAGATAAAACAGAAAACAATGTGGTCAACATAAAAAAAACAACCAACCAACCAAACACCCCCCCATGGGGGGGAGGGGGGGGAACCAACAACAACAAACCACAAAGACCAAAACCACAACAAAACACCACCAACAAACCCAAAACAAAAATATTCCCTGCTTTTAGCTATTATGAGAAAACATCTGAAGAAACAGGTACCTGAAACCTGGTTTGGACAGCTACAACAGTTTACCATTTGCAACAAAGAAAATACTTACAGTTGCATTCCTGTTTCAATCCCTGCTTACGGTTATTTCCTTACAAGTGTGGAAATATGGCAAACTTCCTACACAAATCATACGAAATCAAAAACTTCCAGCCTTGCTGTGACACAGCAGTACCTTCCTTGTACATGACATATAAGGCTGAAATGCTACCGTCTTCTACAACTGTTACACGGTTTTTTCTTCCACTTCTTTAAAAAGAAAAGGTTTTCACTACCTAGGGAGCAATGGATCAGATGGGTAGCACAGAAATATAGGAGCAATCATAAGCACCAATCATTTTGCTAGTGATTTAGTGAGTAAGGACTCCAGAAGTCAGGGCTGACATCCTGAAGATGCTTTCCCCATTGTATTATCATTGGTGAATTTTCTATCAAGATAAATGAATAAATTTATTAGTCTTGTGGTTAAATACCCTTTCCTTAGAGAAGCCTCAGGTCTGTCGTGGAGTAATGCAAGTAACAGGCAGGTAAAGCAATGCACATGAGGTCAACAGTGAACTCCAGACTGACACAGCACATAGCCCCACTGTAAATCTTTATGGTAACAGCCCTGACAGCTGATCTACCAACATCAATATGGTCAGCTACCAACCAGAGCGAGCAGGGAATTGCTAGGTGCCAGATGGCGATGGCAACATTCTTCCACATGCTCCAACATGACCACGAAAACAGAGAATTACATACAGGACATAAAAAAATAAAGAGGCACATAAAAATGAAATCCCTTGTGCACAAACCCCTGAAAATAATCACACTCAGATGCCATTTCCACAGCCTTCACGAATTGCTTTCCACCCACTCCTTAAAGGAAAAATATTTGATACAGCAGACAGCTGTTGTGCATTCAGGGATGTGAGAAAACGTACTCCATATTACTATTTAATGTATCATGCCCATGTGAATAAAATCATTAAGCTTGCATGCCTCCTTTTGGTTTATTTATTCTTAAATTTACACGTACTGAATTAATTCACCAGCACCCCCCAAACTGTATGAGCTCCTAGAGTGCTCAGCAACAGAGCATTTTACCCAGGATGGAGTTTTCACTGGAATGGCTCCTTTAAATCAACGTGTATGTGCTCAGCCTGCATCCACAGCCAGCGGTTTATCCATGAGAAATGCTATTGCTCAGCAAATCCATAACCCTGGAGAGAAGTCAGCAAACCTCCTTTCCTGCTCTAGGTTTTGTTTGTTTGTTTGTTTGTTTTGCAACAAATTCCCACCCTCGCCTAAACCACTGAATCTTTTCTACTGCTTCCAGTAGACGTCCCAGTACAGACAGCAATGCTCATTTGGAGTCGGCAATAGGAAGAACACAACCTTGTTTCCTGCAACTAACGTGAACAAAGCAATACTGCTTTCTCACTGGCTTGTTCCTGGGGTCACCTGGAATCTGACTCAAGCCAATCAAAACTAATGGAAGCATTTTTGTTGTCATGCATTAAACTTTTGGGTGAAGCTCTTGGGGAGGCAGCGTTCCTCCCACAGCTCTTCCTTCCAAAGCAGACTTTGGAAAAGCATCCTACAAACGGCTTGACGGCTATATTCCTATGAGCAAGCCTAATGATGGAGCAGTACTTGCTGTTATCAGTATAGCCCATCTTACAGACAACTGAATGTGCTGCCTGCTATATTTACCTCGCTGTAATTAAAATTATATAACGCGTGCATTATGTAACATATTCTACAACAGGAAATCTTTAGGACAGAAAATATTTAGAACATTTGTAGGAGACTATCACGGTGAAACCTCTCACCACCAGCGTTACTTACGAGGGGACCAGACAGAGCATGCAGGTCGACTGCTGTAAAGTCAAACCCCGCTTCTGCGGGAGCGCTGACAGCAACGCTCCTCACTGCTGGGGACAAAGTGTTTGCTGACGGGAACTTCTGGCTAAGCGGGAAATAGGGAAAAGCTTTAGCTCGCCCTGAGGGACGGATCTTCAGGGAAAAAATGCTTACAAAAGCAGAAAGTTGACTGGGGGTAGAAAGGAAGGGGGGGAAAGCGAATAAAAGGAGAAATCGCGGCGGAAAGGCCCGATGGGAGGCGGCCTGTGCCGCCTCCGCTCCCCGCAGCGGGGCCAGGCCCTGCA
>NW_010185557.1:0-3354 GCF_000695765.1 Mesitornis unicolor | reverse complement strand
AGATTTCTGTAGACAAAATACTTGGCTGCAGAACAACTACTCAGCTTAATTAGGGAACTCCTACACTTCACTGCTAGTCAATTCTCCCCTTACAACTGAAACAAAGCTTAAAGTCCAACACTCACCTCATTCCAACAACGATATAGCTACACAGAATTCAGACAGCAAGTTTACAGAGCAGGCACTTCAGATCCCTCTTCTAGGTGTAATGATGACCCTCGAGCCATTCAGAGTAGAGAACAGTACTCCATCTTGGTGAGGCTGGATTGTTTAGTTAACACATTCAATTGGACAAGATCACTGCCTCCTGAGGATTTTACTCTATTAAACATTGCTGTCCCCTGTTCAGCTGCAAATTTCACTTTGCTCAGAGCCAACAAGCAGTGGAAAAAAGGCAGAAAGCTCCACTACTTCTAGTGAATTGGACCGTCACAAGGAACAGCAGCTAAACAGATGCAACATCTTCTACTTACATGTGAGTGTACAAATTACACATAGGTAGAAAGTATTCAAATCTCTGTGGATACATTATGTCAACGTTGACTGGCATCTGAAAAGTGAAGTGAGTCAATGCATAATTAGAGAGTACTTAAAAATACACAGGTTTGTTTCCACATCATAAGGAGGTTAAATACACTGAGAATGGTCTCCCCATCCACAGGGAACACAGAGGCAGAAGAATGCCATCAGGTTAATCAGTAGACTATTTTAAGTGTCTATTTTAGCTGGTGAAAATATATAAAGACAATAATAGCTAAAGCAGCAACATTACAAACTCTGGAATTCAATCTGTTTTAATTTCTTCAAAACTGGTGCCAAAATCCTTTCTTTAAACACCCTGAAATTCACACTCAACCATCCTGTGAAGTCCAACAAAGATGTTAGTAGTACACCATCACCATTTCTGATATTTAAACTGCATAATGGAGTATCCCATCTAATGTCATTGCCTGTGACGAACCATGTTATCTTGAGCACATATGAACTTCCCTTTCAGTATATCCAAAAATGGCCTGAGGCAATATTATTTATTCTTACTTTCAGGAATCAGTTCTTGTCTAACAGAGAGAGAAGGCAATGCAAGGCAAGGCAGAGAGAAGGGAAGGTCTCAGTTCAAGGACAGGAAATTGCTTTAAAGAGTCCAGTGCAGAGCCACAAAGATGATGGAGGGAGTGGAGCATCTCCCTTATGAGGGGCGGCTGAGGGAGCTGGGGCTCTTGAGCTTGGAGCAGAGGACACTGAGGGGAGACCTCATTCATGTTTATAAGTTTGTAAAGGGTGAGTGTCAGGAGGAAGGAGCCAGGCTCTTCTCTGGGATGTTCAATGATAGGACAAGGGGCAATGGGAGCAAGCTGGAGCATAGGAGGTTCAACCTGAACATGAGGAAAATCTTTTTCACTGTGAAGGTGCCAGAGCATGGCCCAGGCTGCCCAGAGAGGTTGTGGAGTCTCCTTCTCTGCAGACATTCAAAACCCGCCTGGACACGTTCCTGTGTGACTGCTCTGGTGATCCTGCTCTGGCAGGGGGTTGGACTGGATGAGCTTTCGAGGTCCCTTCCAACTCCTAACATTCTGTGGTTCTGTAAGCGTTAATCAACAAGGCATCAGCTAAACTCCAGCTGCACTTTTCCTTATTTTCCTCTCACTTAATGGAGAGGTGGTGATGATAAACCATTAAAAGTAATATTTACTTTCCTTCTAGAGCAGTCCAACATCTAAGCAGAGATGGCCAAAGGCATATGCCCGAGAAGACAGTGTGTATTTTCAAGACCAGTAATAGTGTACCTCCATGAGCTTGTCCTGGACCCTACAAACATTTCTGGCATCCACAGCATCTCAAAGAAAAGAGTTTACAGCTTAACTACAGCAGGAGAGGCCTTTCCACAGAGCCCTTCCTTACAGCCTACAGTAGCAGATGAGCTCCTCTTCATGTCCACAAGTTCCTGTAATGAAGGGAGTCTCCTCTCCACAAAAAAAAATCCCCAAACAACAAAAAACTCCACCCAAAAAAACCCAAACAAACAAACAAAAACCCTCCAAGCAGCACACCCACAATACCACCATTCTACTATTTCTACAAGTATCTTAAGCCGAAGCCAACTTCCAAATCCAAGCAGCTTCTCCAACATAAGCAGAAAGGCCTCAGCAACAGCCCACAGATGACGCTCCTGGGTTCTTTTACCTCTGGTAAATGACCCATGCTGAGGGCTGCACTGCAGTACTGCACTTTCATTCCTGCCAAAGAGATCAGACTTGCTGCCTCCCTGAATATAAACACAAATGCCCGTGGGCATACAGCATTTCACACACAAGTTTTCTGCAATAGAAACAAAATTCCCATTCATGCAATTACAACACACAAAACAGTAAACTATTTGCGAGTGAGAAGATGAGAGATACTTCAACGTTTAATTTGTTAGGTGCAGTATTCTTTCCTCTCACATTTCATTACACCTGCCACTACAGACTTACCATATAGAAATGCTCCAAGCGGATTCCATAAACTTTCTGCAGGATTCTCACGTAAATCTTGTGTAAAACTTCAGCCTGCAAGAAGAAAGGCCACAAATCAATATTTCACATGGCCAATGAGCCAGGGCTCCCAGACTGCTAAAAGTAGTTCTGCCTTTAACACATGAGGGCTGATTCCACTGAGCCACCAAGACTAACAGGTTTTAATTCCCAATAGTTTGCAGCTCAAGCATCACTACCTCATAATACAATTAAGAGACAGCAATCAGGTTAGACTATTACAGTCCTAATTGCCACAGCTACGCATTTTCTCATTACATTACTGCTCACTGAGCAGCGTTCAAACAAAACACCACCGAAAAACTTAAAAAGGCCACAGAAACTATAATCCCATAGCAAAGAGTGCCCTTCATCACATTCTTAAAATGGAGGGGAAAAACACCTACGAGCAAACCATCCATTTACTGCAATAATTCATGATCAGTTCAAATCAATCTTCCTTCTTAAAAACCACCATCCCACCATTCCCTAAACGAGCCGGGCCAGCCTTCTCCTTCAGCAGACACAAGGAATCACATTGAGGCATCAATTCAATCTTAAAGCTGCTTCTTTTGTGTTAAGGTCCCTGCAAGACTACGTTAGCATTAACGGTCAGACCAAGAAAAAGGAGCAGAGCAGGGAGGAGATGCTTTTTATGCAACTGGTTTAATAGCACTAGTTCATCAACTAACCCATTGACACTATAGAACTATATGAAACACAGCAGCTGTTTTAACCTAATTCCCACTGATTCTCTTTCTTAGTTCTGTGTGTTTGTTCATTTACAAACCCACTCCTTCCTGGTGAGGCCTGAGTAAGCCTCTCACTTGCTGAGGAGAGGAGA
>NW_010185556.1:0-221 GCF_000695765.1 Mesitornis unicolor | reverse complement strand
CCTAGTGGGGGTGTGGAGGCTGGGCCCTGCTCTTATGCCGGTGTCTGACGGCAGCAGTGAGCAGGGCTGTGGGAGGTGTGCCCGAGTAGAGGAGCTGCTCCGCAGAGCGGTGGAGCTCCGGGAGGAGGTAAGCAGGCTGAGAACGGTCAGGGAGTGTGAAGAGATAGACCACTGGAGCCGTATCCTCCCTCCTCTGAGGCAGGCCCAAGGGTCAGACCAAG
>NW_010185555.1:0-202 GCF_000695765.1 Mesitornis unicolor | reverse complement strand
CCTCGTGGGGGTGGGGGTCCAGGGCGCCCACCCTCACCCCCACATCCCCTGCAGGAGAAGCTGAAGCCGGGCTACCTGGAGCAGCTCCCGGGCAAGCTGAAGCTCTTCTCCAACTTTTTGGGGGACAGAAAGTGGTTTGCGGGCGAGAAGGTACCGCCGGGACCTCAGAGGGGGGTGATGGGGGCTTTGAAGGGGGGGGGGC
>NW_010185554.1:0-23919 GCF_000695765.1 Mesitornis unicolor | reverse complement strand
AAAATATTGAAAAGGTATCAGTTTCAGAAAGGCCTCTCAATCCGACCAAATTTACCAATTCTATTTTACAGAAGACTAAATTAGCTTCTTTATTAGGCTTTTAGCATCATGACTCTGTTAATTATCTGTTAGTAATAAGCTTATGTGAGAGCAGACTTCTCTCTGGTGATGGTATTCCACTATCCCTTGTGCCTTGGCTCCCCAGATGTTACTTATATATAAGTATATATATACACTATATAATATATAATACTTATATTATCTTGTAAGTGATGTGGAACAATGGTGCTGTTCGCTGTACACCTCTGACGCAGCATTTTACACACATGGCTATCTTAGGAGGAAGACTTCACTTTTGTGGTTGCATGCCATTAGCAGTGACTGTAGGAAAATTTCCCTTCAGCACACAAGTTACAAGAATTAACAAGAATTAACAGTAACAAATACTTTCCTCTAACAATTTTGATTGCTAGTTGGCAGGAGGGATTTACGTAGGTCTTTATTCATGAAGGTAAGAACAGTTGCCGTATGAGCTCTGCCTCAGATGAAGTGTTCGCTAGCAGAAAAGGATTGGACTGCTTTTCCTCGTGTTTTCCAAATATAACTCAACAGCAGTCTGGTTCCTGAAGCCCTCTGCATTAATGTGTCTAGAGAAAATAAAATACTGCATTAGTCATTTCATTTGTAAGTGAGCGTAACTTGGCAAAAATTAAAATAATTCTTCATGGGGAAATATCTTTTTAAGGAAAGACAGAGTTGTTAAAACCTCGGTGCTGTAGCACAGTGAGACTAGCGATTGTGCTGGTCTCCTGTTTATGGGCATTCAAGCACTTTTAAAATGTGGTTTTTTAAGAGCTGGTTTTGAGAAAGTAAATTATTCACCTTCCTCTGAGATTTTCCCTGTCTGTTTTCAGCCTAAAGTGTTGTCTAATAGGAAAAGGGCAATGGTTTCTCTAAGGTGAAGCAGAATAGCAGAAGGGAAGGAGGTTTCAAGTGAACAGGCCAAGCTCAGGTCAGCCAATAGTTCCAGCACATCAGCAATATCAGCTTTCCATAATTATTGTCCTTATGAAAAGAGTCATTTAAAGTAACAAGGCAAAATAAAATAAGCAGAATTTCATCTTCTTTCTAACGTTGCCAACGTTTTTCTTTAATACTCACATTTTTCCTGTCATTTCTTTGGTTTGTTGCCTTTGTGTGTTTGCTTGTAGTGAGAAATCATAACCAAACCTTTCTCATCCTTCCGACCTGCAAAGTTAGTCACAGGAGCAACCATTTAAAAGCAGCATTCCTTTTTTTTTCCTGTTTGTTGGTTGTTTGTTTTAAACCCAAGGTTTTTTTGGAGGTAATTGTAGTATCTATAAGGATGGGAAGCATTTCCTTATGAACCCATGTGTTCTTTTTAGTAATGCTAGAGTAGAGGCGATTTGACTTACAAAGCTCCAGGCTGTTCATGTCGTCCTCTTTGGGCAATTGTTGGCACCGAGCAGCGTTTTCTGGAGGCGATGCAACCTGGCTGCACATGCCCCTTTTTTTTGATTAAAACCTAAGATTTTTCATTCAGGTGTCAGATTGACAGCTATACCAATCTTCAGGCAGTGCACAGGAGCTTTAGCTCTATGTGTTTATTCATCGACCTTGACTTGTTGATAATTTGAAGAGGTTTTAAGTAACTTCTGCAGTGGCTGCCTGTAAAAAGTCATCGCTTACTGGTGACACCCATACAGCAGTAATTGAGCTACAGCTTCTGTGTATTTGGAAGTAACCACTTTAAAATATCATTGAGTGCCAGCTCCAGGTAAATGCTGCCTTTTCCATTTATGACACGTGTAATGTAAGCATTTCTATCCTACGTAGATAAAGTTTGATGGCATTTTAATCAAGTACACACTGTTCATGCTATCAGTTTTCCTCTTGCATCTTTATAAACTTTCCTGTAGAAGGATGTCAGTGTGTGGCCATAGAAGAAGGAAACACGGCTAGAATAGAGCCTGCAATCCTCTGGACTGATAAAATAACCTTTAAATTGTGATTTTAGTGCATCACATATTGGAGAATCTCAGCACTGAGCTCTTAGTTCAACAAAAAACATTCCTATAAATACAGGAGCTGAACCCCGGCTTCCTTTAGCCGTGTTGTTGCTGTGAATCCTGTGTAGTTTGAAAGGCAAGTTAAATGAGTAGTCCAGTTAACTTTATATATCCTGGCTCTAGGCTGCGTGTAGCACAGAGGGAATCGATAACATAATACCTTTTTTGTGTACTAAAACTGCAGTGACTTGGGTTAGAGGCTGCTCTGAGTGTTCTTGAGTCAGTGATCACAGAGGAAAGGATGATGCACTAAGTACTACTAATACTTATGTATGTAATTATTTGTTAACAGTTTCCCTAGGTACTGGTAACCCATTTCTCTTAACAGCTCGTCTTAACAGTTAATTGTTTCCTTAACACTTCCCAAACCTTTGTTACTGAACAAAACCAGTGAAATAACAAATGTAGGATAAGAGCATTAAGACAGAACGTGAATAAAACTTCTGCAGCCGTGTGACTATCCAGTCCTTTGGTACTTTTAATGGAGAACCCATTCATGCTGCCTGTAAGAAAGCAAATCCAGCAGCAAAGGATGCGAGAACATCTGGAGCGCAAGCAGAGTATCTAGGTCAACAAATGGCCGCTAAGTTGTTGCTTAAAAATGGTACAAGTTAAGGATAGTGGTTGAGAATCCTTCCTTTGCAGGATTATCTTAAAGTCGTACTTTGTTGTTGTTCAGTGATTTAATTTCTCTCTCAAGTTGCTGGGAGGACATAATTTTCAGCTTCGGCAGCTTTCCACATGGCACCGTCCTGTGGCTGAGATAATTTTATTGATCTTGTTATTAATGTGCATCAGGAAGTAAGATTGCAAGAAACTTTGTCACAGGGGAACAACGTCTTGAGGGACACTTGCAGTAAAGGATAATGGGCCTTTGATGTCTGAATGCTGTTTCTCCAGAAGAGAGAGTTTTTATTGAAATTATCATAAAACTGACCATTTAAATCCTTTATACCTGTAATTTATAGAGTTTTGCTTCAGTGCAGTCTGGGTTTATTGTCATGCTAGTAGAGGGCAAGGCAGGGTGGCCTAGAAGATAAGTATAGGTATGGATATAGGTATGGATATAGGTATAGAGGTGTGTGTGTGTCTTTCATGGAGTACTTTATGATACGTGTAAGTGCATTAGGTTTATGAAAAGAGAAATGGGGAAGTGAATGAGGGAGTTCAGTCGAGCAATAATGGTCATGCAAAAGTAATTTGACAAACATGGTCCTGATATTGATATTCTGCAGTTGTACAGTTTACGCAAATGCCAAGTTATATTTAGGAGGCTGTCTAAATTTAATGTACTTCTTAAATATTGTAGTGAATACGGGTAAAATTAATGCACTTGCCCGTGGTAGAATGCTATCGGTTTCTCTGCAAGTATATTGAAAAGTGCATTGCTATTATCTTAGCCTTACTCCTCCAAATAGAAGATATAGCTGTGCTTTTAAAGTCATTCCAGTTTGGGTCTTAGGGCACTGTAATCATATATACACACACCCTAAGTAGGCCTTTAGAGTCATTACATTCTGATGGGAAAAGAATATATGCAGGAACACGCGTAAGGAAATTGGATCTACAAAATGTTATTTAGACCTGTGCACTATAGCTGGCCTCACACAGAGAAATACCGTGCTTCATGTAACGTCCTCTTTATGTGAGTAGGCTCTTTTTCAGAAGTAATTTACATCAAATTCTGATTTTAAGGTATAGCATGTGTGCCTTATTCCTATCTTACAGATTAATAATCAATAGCATTTTCACTGAGCTAGGAAAAGCATTTCTTTGAATGTTTTCTAGTCAACTGATGGTCTTCATTAACTTATTAGTTAAAAAAATTGCATAGCTGTGTATGTCCATATGAGTACGTGTTTTAATACATAGGAAACAAGTCAGCAGTGGAGCTGTACTCCACCGAACCCCCCAAAAAAGCTATATAATTCCTTAAGCATTGATAAATTATTAGAAAGAAGCCTCTTGAAAAGCTTTTGTTTTTTTGCAACGGTAAACATGGGAAAAAAAAATGAAAAGCACTAAAATGAATAGAACAAGCTGAAATTAGTAGCCAGCTAATGGCATGCTCATTTTTAATATTATTTGGCTTCTGTGTTGTGGAAACCTGAGTATAACGTATCTAATGCAATCTCCAGAGAAGTCCTTGCACTCCAAAACTTTCCTGGCTCTTTAGAAGTGTCAGTTAATTCCACATTTGCACTCCTGATGGTATTGTAGCTCTCTCTAGGAGCTGCCTTGGTTTTGGGTATGGCATCCTTATGGCATGAGCTGGATTTGATGGGAATCTGGCTTTCCAGGAATTACCCCTCACTTCTCAGGGCTGAGCTGCAGAGGGGGAGGAAAGAAAGACAGAAGCATGGAGTGCGTTGAAGTGCTTTGCCTGGAAAGGTAAATTTTGGGGCACAGTTTAAACTGGTGTTTGCAATGCAACTCAAAATCACTGTCATTTAAATGGGCCTTAATTATAGGAAAAAGGGAAGTTCAAGAAAGCTTCAGTATCCCCATAATTGCCTTTTGGATTTAAGGCTTAAAAGAAAAAAAAAACAACCCACAATCTGTATAATTGAATCTTACTCAAATAGGAACAGCAGACTCTTAATGGACATTTCCTCTAGACCACAGCTGCGTGCCATAATCCACTTCTCAGCCTTGCTGGGGACTGGTTCCATTTAATAACCAGTCTTCAGAGGAGAAAATCTGCTATTTTATTGCCACACTTCGTGATATCTCCGCAGAAATATTTTCCTAGAAATAAGAATGAGTACAGATGAGTCCAAAAACTACAAAAATACACATTCTAGAGCAGCAGCCGTTATCTTTTATGCCAATCGTCAGTGTTACCGAGCTGATGTTTAGTAGTCAGAAAAGTGCTTTGTTTCCTAATTCCTCTTTTGCTTTTTATGACAGAAAGTGAAGTGAACCAAGAGCTAAAGAAGTGAATGGAGTTGAACAAAATAAACTAAAATTAGTAACATCATTTTCTTGCTGTGAGCAACGTCTGATTCATGTTGTGATGAGAGTAAGGAGACGGCGCAGTTTTCCGTTTGCCATCTATTTGCTCCACGTATTAATAATTGGTCTTACTGTGATTTCAGGAGCATGTGTGTTTTCGAATTGGCAAGGTTTTTCTCAGAAGCAGATGAGTTTGAGGTGTCTTTGATGGGTAAATCCCTGCATCAGAACCACACAGAGCTTCAGGGTTGAGGTTTCTTCTGAAGTGTGTTACCTGCCATGTTCTGCACCTTGTCTTGTATTGAGACAAAAGACAAAGTGTTGATTTCTAAAGTGTGAATTAGCTCTGCTTTCTACTGAGGAAAGCGGTAATTTCTGGAGCATTCTGTTGTGCCCGTAGTTGCACATGTTCCTGTCTGTGAATACACCTTTTAATTCAGCTGCACCACAGTAAGTGGAAGTCATCTGGCCAGTCCTGAAAAGGGAATTTTGCACTTCCTTGGCATCTATGAAGCTCTGACATAAGTAATGCAGCGTTTATCTAAAGATGATCAGGTCAGCTTTTTATGAGGCAGGCAAAAATTACCAAGACAACTTGCACGTAGTATTCTGGAAAGAAAAAAGGGAGATAGACCGTGGTTTGGCAATGAAAAAAAAATGTTACCAGCTGTTTTATAGATTGGTCACTGGGGCTCTAATGTGGGATAATTAACTCCACCTTACATAATGTAAATTATGCTTTTACTCTTTGGGTGCTGCTAATGTAAGGCCCTTCAGGAAAACACGGGATGAACTGTAGGATCAATTTTGAAGTCTGACTGGTGTTGTTTACTTCAGCTACTGCATTACCTTATGCTGCAGGGAGTCTGAGGAAGCAAATAGCAATCCTTTATTCAGACATACATAAACACAAATGTGCGGCACATGCGGCTTGGGTCTGCCTCCAGAGCATTAAGGGTTTCTTGGTGTCTGCTGCTGCAGATCTCAGGTCAAATTGCAGTAAATTTTGGCACGTCCAGGTTTCCTAATAGTATACTTGGACATGTGTATATACATACCACAATATAGCCAAATTTACAGAATATCTGAAGTACTTTTTTCCTCATTACAAAATAAGTTTGTAGAAAGCGCAGGAACTTAACTGAGCTTTAGTGCTCGAATCGTAGGATGATCATGAGACCAGTTAAACAAGGGAGTAAAAGTGCCCTCAGCCTACCCTGCCTTCCCAGACTGGAAATGAAAGACAAACACGAGTCACAAGCGGTGTCCCCAGGGTTCTGTTTTAGGGCCAGTCCTGTTTAACATCATTATCACTGATCTGGATGAGGGGATCGAGTGCTCCCTCAGCAAGTTTGCAGATGACACTGAGTTGGGAGGGAGTGTTGATGTGCTGAGGGTAGGAAGGCTCTGCAGAGGGACCTGGATGGGCTGAATTCGTGGGCTGAGGCCAATTGTGTGAGCTTCAACAAGGCCAAGGGCCGGGTCCTGCACTTCAGGAGCAATAACCCCATGGATGCTGCAGGGGACGAGTGGCTGGAAAGGACCTGGGGGGTTGGTGGCAGCAGTGCCCATGAGCCAGCAATGTGCCCTTGAGCCAAGAAGGCCAACGCCTTGTCTGCAGACACCCAAAGCCCTGGCCGTGTTCCTGTGTGACTGCTCTGGTGATCCTGCTGTGGCAGGGGTTGCACTGGGGGAGCTTTCCAGGTCCCTTCCAACCCCTCATATTCTGTGAATTAAAAAAGTTGAAGGCTGTATGCTTTGGAGTTCCTTGAGAGGACCATTTTAAGCTTTTATGTCATGTTGACATTACATGCATACGATTTCCTGGTCTGGACTGGACGGGCAGTGATGACACCAATTACTGATTGGTGTGGATGGTTTTACTTGCCACAGATCCACTGCCTTTCTTTACTGTGAAAGAAAACTGAACTCCCTGAGATGCGATTACTCATAATGCAATTATGAGTATGCAATTACTCATAATTCAGATATGAATTAGAAGAAAAAATAATGCAATAGAGTTCAGTGAGTTATAATAAAGCCTGAAGTTTCTAGAAGGAACCATGCAAGCTATATAGTAACAGCTAGTTTTAAACATGAAATGTTTCTGCTGTGGAGCTCTTCTACTGGTTGCCGAAATGAATGTGGTTATCATTAAAACAGCCTTGTTTCTCTTTCCAGTGATTATCTATATACGTGTGTTGCTGTGGGTACGCATGTGTTTCAAGCTCCCAAAGGTCAAGCCATTTTTAGTAGTTAAAACGTGAAACAGATCTTTAGTTGTGCCTTTGTTGTTCTCAAGTGCCTGCTGTCTGAGTTATAGGCAAGCTTAATTTTTTACTGTATTCAGATAGGCCACAAGGGAATCCTTGCTTTAATTAGCAAATTGCTTTTCAGTTATGCTTTTCTATAAACTAATCATGGTTGTGTTTGCATTGCACTGCGGTGCTTATCCCCTCTGTCAAGTTTGTGCTGGGAAACCAGCTGAGCAGTTGTGAAGGAAGGAGACCAGCAGTGGGTACCACTTTTTACATCTAGAGATGCTATGAACTGATGCACAGAAAGTTTTCGGATTTTCCAGCTTGCGTCTCCTGATGCTGGAAACTCTGAAAAGCCTCTTGGTCATAGGTACGTGTCCAGTGTGCAACCCACAACTTCTCTCAGGAGAGAAGCTTGTGTGCTATGAACCAGCCAACAGCACGGAGCAGACCTGTCCTGGTAGCAGTCATCTGGGCACCAAGATGTCACTGAGGATCTTGGACCATGCTTTGGGCTCCCTGATGGGTTTCCACTTTGATATGAAGAGTCTTTTTACTGACTTCACAGAACCACAGGATCTGAGGAGTTGGAAGGGACCTGGAAAGCTCCCCCAGTGCAACCCCTGCCACAGCAGGATCACCAGAGCAGTCACACAGGAACACGGCCAGGGCTTTGGGTGTCTCCACACAAGGAGACTCCACAACCTCTCTGGGCAGCCTGGGCCATGCTCCATAACCCTCACACTCACAAAGTTTGTCCTCATCTTCAGCTTGAACCTCCTGTGCTCCAGCTTGGGACCATTGCCCCTTGTCCTGGCATTGGCCATCCCAGAGCAGAGCCTGGCTCCTTCCTCCTGACACTGCCCTTTCCCAATGGATCCCCAGGAATGAGGGCACCCCTCAGGCTCCTCTGCTCCAAGCTCAAGAGCCCCAGCGCCCTCAGCCGCTCCTCAGCAGGAGATGCTCCACTCCTTCAGCATCTTTGTGGCCCTGCTGGACTCTTTCAAGCAGTTCCTGTCCTTCTTGAGCTGAGGGCCCAGCACTGGACACAAGATTGCAGCTGTGGTGTGAGCAGGGCAGAGCAGAGGGGCAGGAGAACCTCTCTGCCCTACAACCACCCCTTCTCATCCACCCCAGGATGGCGTTGGCCTTCTTGGCTCAAGGGCACATTGCTGGCTCATGGGCATCCTGCTGTCCACCAACATCCCAGGACTTCAAATGTTGTGTAAACATTTCTTTCTTCAAAAGCATTATCCAAAAGTTAGGGCAACTTCTTAATACATCTTGGGATGGCTGTTGCTGAGCCAGCATTTCAGCTGCAGTTGCGCTATCCGCTCTTGTATGGTCTTAGTAAGAGCTATGGACAACCAAGGCACTCACCAGCAAGTGCTGCTTCATAGTTCTCTGTTCTTTTACACTGGACTGCCCCACAGGCCATCCCAAAATCCCTCACAAAATCTCCATCCACCGAAAGAAAATGGAAAACGTGTCTGAAGATCAGACCAGTCTGTGGACATGTGAAACCTTGCTTAAATAATCGGCTTTTCCCCCAGGTGAAGGAGGATTGCAGGGCCTTTTCAAGGAGTTGCTTGTTCAACTCAGTGCAGAAACTGAGATGTTTTTCAAGTAATGATTGAGTCATGCATCTGAGACTGAACAAATCTCTGAGCTAAGTTATTGCCACTTTGAGACCCCCACTGAGCAGGAGTGGTGCATGAGCAGTGAGTCAAAGGAAAAGAGAAGTCTACACTACTTTAGATACCTGAAACCTTTGAAATACGGTGCCCATGTGCCCTCCATGCCCTCTTTCTTGGCACACAGCATTTCTCATTTGGAGGGTTGAAAGGACACCAGCCCTTCAAGCTGCTGATGCAAAAACACATCCAAGTTTTGACGTGCTAGTGAACGACTGCAAACCCATGTAGAAAAGTGTACCTGTCCTTTAAGGTACTTATCTCTCATTTTCTGGTCAATCTGCTAAGCTGTACTGTAAGGTGGGACATGTTTTAGTTTCTATGTCTACAAAATGACCATGAAAGCATGTATCTAATGTTATCTGAGACGTGGCTGAGGTTTATATGCTTGGATTAAAGGTCACAAATGCTGCAGGGTTCTGCAGGGGGTGAATCCAAATGGTGCAAGTTTGGAGCAGCACATTCGAGCGACTGGTGCAATAGCAGGTATCGGATCAAATGGTTGAATCAACATATCCTATTCAGCATAATAGAAATATCTTTAGTAGTAGAATATTATTGTAGGATTAATGTCTCTTCCTTGGCAAATAAATGGCTTAGCTGTGCCTTGGCATTTAATAGCAGCAGGAGACCATTATCCTCTAACAATGCACTATTTCATTGACATTATCTCTTAAGTAACACAGCATTACAGAAAGAAACTGTCTAGATGTGTTTCCTTCTGCACAGCAAACAAAATGTAAATGCTAAGGTTATGTCAGTTCACGCGGCTAATTTCTGCATCTTCCCTTCATTGGTACGGGATTGTGAGCAGGGATGGTTCGCGAGGTGTTTTATTGATTGGTAGCATTTAAGATTTTCTTATGGTTTGAACAAAATGCAGAAGGGCGATTGTTTTTTGATTGTGCTTTTAAGGGGAGAAAAAATTAATCTTTAATTAGGAAACCACACAAGCTAACTTACTTTCTTGGAAGACAGGTTATGATGTGGTGTTGGTTTTGTTGGACTCGTTTTGCTGGTGTTTATTTTGATTTCAGCCTTGGTGGCAGCCAAGGTTTTGGCAGGGTTGTTGTTCCTCACTACACACGGTCCTGGATTCTGCCATGTGTTATATGAGACCAGCACGCCACTTTCTGCACTATTTTTCTTGGCTGTTTGTCTCTTATCTTTCACCAAGCTCAAAGTGGTCAGTGCAAAACCATCTGCTAGACTTAAAAACAAGCAAACAAATGAAAAAACCCCAACAAGAAACAAAAAACCAACCTTGCACAGCCTGCTCCATGGTAGAAATTATATTTATATCCGGAGATATCTCTGTAGCACGACCTATATTCTCCAAAGTCCCAATTTGTGTTCTTTTAATCCTTTACTTGCCTCATTGCCGTTTTCCTTCACTGAATTTGCAAATGCGTGGTTTGTTTTTATGGAATTAATGTTGATGTCCTGTTACTTTGATATTTTGCCCAGACGTGAGGTATCCTCAGCTTGTTGTAGATGACTTTGCTTGGCATAGGAAAATCTCATCTTTAAGAAATGAGTGTGCAGGACATTGGCTGTTAAGGCTGCAGTACAGCCCCAAAAATCCACGTGGGAGAGAAAATCCACATCTGCCATGGAGAGATACCAGAGCAATTCCTGAAAGCTTTTTACATCTGTATTTAAGGTTGTTGTTCTTGTACAACGATGGCATCCGTTGCTTTCCAAGTGGTCTTATATTAACTTTTGTGTATGATGTTTGAGTCTTCTTCATAAGCCACATAACAGGATAATTGTTTTACAAGGTGTTTTAAGTGAACATTTGGAATTTGCAGTTCAGTTCTAGGCTCCAGGCTTTCTGATCATGTCCCGAGTTGTTGAGGTAGGAGGCTCAGACACAAATCACTCGAGTTCGGGAGAAGTGAACAAGTTTTGCCCTTTCTCTTCCTTCAAAGTTTTATTTCCTTTTCTCTTTGATGAGGGCTCTCAATTGCCATAATTCTGTGATGGCACATTGTCCTGAGAACGCTTTTTCCATAAACATTTGTTCCATAAGTAATTTTAACTACTGTCAAATACTTATGAATCATCCTCTTATCACTTAGAAAAAAAAAAAGATCTTTTAGTCTTCCATCTGCTTCTCCTTAATTTTCAGCTTTATTACACATGCAATTACAATTTTCCTTTTCTAAATAATTCTCCGCACGGTTCCTTTCACACAGAAGGTAAATGAATAAAAATTCGGTTTTCTTTAGCATTAGCCTGTTTCCTATGCCTGGCTGGCAACCAGGAGTATTAGAGTTCAACATCTGATTTTTAAAAGTGTGAGTTTTAGTGTTGATGATAGGTGATACGTATGGGTTTAGTGTAAATTATCCGGTGGTTGGAATCTGAACCCTCTTTTCCTGATTTGACCCCTTTATTTAATCGTCTGTTCTAATCAGAATGACTAATTATACTGAACTAAGATGAATGTAGAAGTTGCTGTTGTGCTACAAGTAAGCACAAACTAATGAATAAACTGAGGTTTCCTTTTCTGTTGCGTTCCTTACTAAAGGAATCACGCTCAAGTAAGGATTTACAATAAACTTTTATTTAAGGGAATAAAAAAGATATTTACTGCTTAATGGTTAATTTTTTACACAGTATGACAGCAATGTAAATAAAATGCAATGAAATAAAGCTACTAGAAATGGGATAGGGTACATGGAGGCTTCCCTTGTACATAGAGCTAGAGAAATAAGGATCTAAATAGGATCCCTGAATCAAACAATCTTAAGAATAAGTCGTTTATAAATGGCTCACTTGTGTCACCAGTTCAGGGAAGCCCAGAATTGTGACCACCTGTATTAATAGCCCATAGAATTTGATTTTTGTGCTGAATTTAGCCATAATTTCACTTGGTGCAGGATTACCGTGTGAAATTTTGTGCCTAACATCTCTGGGCCTCCATGAAAATGCAAAACCGAGCAATTCCTGCCTGTGAATCTCCTGTTTGTTGGTTTATTTTGATGTTGTGGGGGTTTTTTAAAGACCCTCCTTTATTGATTTGGCCAAGTGCTTAAAGCATCTTTGGAAAGCACTGAAGGTTATGCTTGCTTTTAAGGACTTAAGCAAGTAAGTGCTTACCTCCCCTGAAGAAAGTATTTCATGAAGTATTGACTCTGTATTTGCCTTCTGTTCATTCAAACTTTGCTATCATTAATTTCAGATTTATGTTCCTATTTCATCTAAAGAGCCTTCAATTCTCACAGGTTCTGAGAGCATCTCCAGCTATAAATTTTCCTTGCTGACTAACAAGATGATAATAAGATGAGCCTTTTAGTGAGTTCCTAAATCAGTGTGTTTGAGAGTGCAAGCAGCATAACTATAATTGGTTAATTATGGACTTCTATAGATAATAATGCTATGCCGTAGGCCAGCTGAGGTCTGGCTTGGCTTTTTGAACGCTGCAGAGAGGAGGAGATAATTTAAAAGGAGTACTTAATTGTAATATTTGCTGACATTAATAACAAGTTGTCTAATAGAAGAAATTAAGCAATTAATTTAGGGCGTACTTGTCTCAAAATGGTCATAGAACAGCCCAGGTTGGAAGGGACCTGGAAAGATCAAACGTTTTGTCTCCATTCCCTGCTCTTCCCCCTCCATCCCCACTGAAAAAAACCCTCCAAACTTTGTAATGGTTTTGTTAAAGAAGACCAGGAGTTAGAATATGGGCTAGCAGTCATAGTGTTTTAATTAGAGATACCAGTGCAATTAGAATATATGCCAAGCATCCCTAATATACTGCACGAAAGGGGAGCAGAGCTTTGGTACAGGTAGTAAAGAAATATTACACCAAGTCATAAACCAAAAACCAAGCAATAAAGAAGTTATATTGGGCTTATAAATCTAAAGTTCAAACCAATTTGTATGCAAGGGGGAAGTGACGATAAAAAAGCCACTTTAACATCAATAAAGACATTTTCAGGAAGGGCGTATGAGTGGTGGCTCTGAAATGCTGTTTGAAATTAGCGGTTAGTGTTTGCTTGGGTTTTTTGGAAGGCTTTTGTTTAACATATTAGGATTGACTTAGGTGCTGGGGTAGTAATACCATGAGGCAATATAAATGTCTCCGTATAATAGCAAGATCTACTGAATAGGATTTGCAAAATCCTCTGCGTGTTTATGATTCCAAATTGGTGTTTGAAAACATTTGGTAAGTTCTCATAATGTATTTTAGATTTTAAGTCAGATAAAAAAATTTAGTCCATGCTAATGATTTTTAGTCATTGTGCTGATGTGAGACACAACTATCTCTGTCCACTGCCCCCTACTATAATTGATTATTAGACATTTGAAAGAACAAATATCATTAGGAGGAGGTAATGCCGGTACTTTTCACTTGCATAATGCATTTTTTTTTGAAAGGGCAGTGTCAGGAGGAAGGAGCCAGGCTCTGCTCTGGGATGGCCAATGCCAGGACAAGGGGCAATGGTCCCAAGCTGGAGCACAGGAGGTTCAAGCTGAACATGAGGCCAAACTTTGTGAGTGTGAGGGTTCTGGAGCATGGCCCAGGCTGCCCAGAGAGGCTGTGGAGTCTCCTTGTGTGGAGACACCCAAAGCCCTGGCCGTGTTCCTGTGTGACTGCTCTGGTGATCCTGCTGTGGCAGGGGTTGCACTGGGGGAGCTTTCCAGGTCCCTTCCAACTCCTCATATTCTGTGGTTCTGTGACTGTACCAAACACACATGAGGTTGTGGCTGGAAGTGTATGATCTGCTGGAGACTTTGCTTGTCTAACACCTGCTAAAGCCGTGCACTTACTGCTTTGGCTTAAAGTCTAATAATTTGAGAGCAAAACAAAACACTTCAGCTAATGCCTTTTTGAACCTTTTAAGACTACAATGTTTATGGTGAAGGTATAAAACAAATTCAGTAATCTAGCGTTACAAGTTAATCAAGACTGAACAAGCTGGGATGTTATTTTCAGGACAATCTCAGTGGAGTCATTGCATTGCTTTGTTACCTGTGCAAAATGACTGCTGTTCTTGCAAACTGGATTAGCATTCCTTCAGCGGTGAAGGAAAAGCAGAATTATTCTCAGTTACTTCTGATATATTCATAGAGTTCGTAATTCTGGCATTTTGTCTCCTGGAAGCACTAATAAATACTGAGTAAGTAAAGAGAAGGCAGAAAAGATTGCATCCAGGCTGCTGGTTTGGGTGCCCAGATGGAAGGAGTGATGTAAAACCAGGAGTACCAACAAGTTGTGTAAATGCCTTCCCACATGAGAGGTTGGAAGGAACTTTGGTGTAAGTTGAAAGTTCACTCTGTGCGAGATCTGAAAACTGCTTAAAAACCATCCATGCTTTCAGGACAGTGCCTGCCAAGTCAGATACATTCCAAGTTTGATTCTAATGAAGCTGCTTAATTAAAAATAGGACCTCTTTTTCCTGAATAATTTTCCACTGTGCATCTGAATCAGTGAAGAAGGATAAAAGTCTGGGACCAGTAATACTTTTATTACCATTCCTGCAACAAGCAGGCTGATGGAAGAGATGGATGGTATCCGTACTTTATTATGCTGGGTTTGTATTAATGCCAAGTAGGAAACGTTTTTCATGTCATTTCCATTAACCGTTTACCTTTCATGCCTTGAAAAAAGGGAAGCTTCTGTCTTGCTCCTTGACGTTTCCAGCTGTCAAAGCAGTTACTTCCACTTGGGCACTGAAGTACAGAGACAGTGAACCACGAAGAATGAGACAAAGTCTGAAGGTTGATGAGATGAGGCATTTAATTTAATAGGAGACAGACAAATAAATCCATTCAGTAATGGAGGATGCCAAATCAGGGATATTTTGGTTTCTAGGAGTATATTTCTGAGAATTGATGGTTGCGAATGTAATGACATTAAATTAATAGGTCCTGATGTTGGGACAGCTTCAGCATTGTTTACAAAGTGACCATTAACTAGTGTGGAAAGTGGAAATGAATTAGCTAAATGCATAGAAAGTTCTCTGGCACAGATGGGAAGCCATGAAGATAAAGATAAAAAAGAGGGACAGCAAGTAAAAAGTTTGTCAAATAATATCTACTGTATAGGAACAGGGAATAGTTTTGTGAGAAGTGAAGTTGTTGGTGGTGATTGAAGAGTACAGGAAATACTGAGCAATATGAGTTCAAAAGCTCAGTGATAAGTGAATCCTCTTGATTTCGAAGTGGCTCAAATAGCTGTGAGACTGAAGAGTGCAGGGAATTACTGAGCAAATGATGCAAAAAGACTGGAATAATATTTACAACGATATACTAAAAGGAACACACTAAACAGAAGAGATAGAAGCAGTAGTGTGCAATGGCTCTAAAAAATCAGACAACACTGATTTCAAATCAAAATGAAATGAAATTGCAGTCATTGCTAATTAGGGTGACCATCCTGATTTTTCCATTTCGAAGCACAGGGAGTTTCTTTCTAAATGCAAATATCAATGTTGTCATTATTAAAATGCTGATCTCATCCACACAGGAAGGAAACTCTTCATTTTTCAAGGTGTTCCTGAGCAGGTTGGATAAATTGCAGTGACGAGTAAGGATGCAATATATTTCCACCTGATTTCCTGTGGTTTTTTGAGATTTTTCTCCCTAGACAGTAATAATATTCATTTATTTGTCATCTGAATACATCTCTTGTTCAGAAGTGTCTCTACTTAGTGTGTTCTCTGCGCTGTAGTGTTGGGCTGTGGTGCAAATTGGACTTTCTATCCGTTTCCACAGGCTTGTCATCACCGTGGAAGAAGTGATGTATACTTATTTAAAATTGTCCTTTTACTCCAGTGCTGGCAGCTCTCTGCGGTGCCTGACATTTTTGAGAGAAGCAGCCTGTCACATCTCGGGTTCTGGGGAGGAGAGCACTTAAAATACAGGAAAAGGCCTATGTGACATGATGCTATTGCTTTTTTTTTAAGTCCTCACACTCTTCACAGTTCAAACTCCATGAACTTTTATACGTAAAGTTAGAGAATTCAAGAGATTTTTGGCTGAGGAAGGCAGCTAAATCAAAGTGTTGGTCTATTCCCACAAGATTTAGATGTAAACAGGGAAGAAACGCATTAGTCTGAAGTGTAGCGTGTAGCCTCTGGGGTACGAGACCGTGATATATAAATGCATACGGGAACGTATCAGTGGGAGATTTGTACTCTCCAGAGTACATTGCTTGTTTCCAGACGTAGGTTTGTCACTGCTGGATTAATGACCCGTTTTAGAGGACTTTCTGGGAGCAGCAGGCCATAGAGACCAAGCGTTGCAGTGGCTGGGACGGCGTTCAACAGCAATGAGCTGCTGCCTGGCGTTAAAAAGAATTGGCGGGTTACAGAGGCCTAAAACCACTGCCAGTTCTGTTCCAAACCGGGTGCGTTTGAGAAAAGTGAGGTACTTGGGGTTTCCACCTGACCTTTGTTTGTTTTAATTAAAAAAAACAAGCAAAAATACCAAGAAAGACAGCATCATTAGTAGCAGTGAAAATGCCTATGCAGAGAAAGAAGGAGAAAGGCTCCAAATTAATTTAGAGGAAAAATAGAGCAAAATTTTAACGTACTGCATGCACGTACCTGGCTGGTTTGCTCCTGCAAATTTCTGTGAAGTATCAGCAGCTCTTGGAGAGTTATTCTAAGCTAATGCAATGAACTACCTTAATGTTATTTCAGTTATACAGCGCATTAGAAAAGAAAATGTTGTGTATCTTGTTTTTATAATTTGGAGGTGAGCTCTAAATCTTGGAGGAAATGCCTTGTTTTTTTTAATAAAAGCTTTTCCTCAAACTCCCTTCCTTCCTCTGTCTCTCTTTTACATCAATATTGTCTGTGAGATTGCTGTTTGATGAGTGCAAACATTGCTCTGTGAGTTTTAAAATTGCTTTAAAATTTTATTTTATTAAATATATCCTTGAGAATTTAGTTCTAGAAGTGTTACAAATGTCAGAGGATCAATAACTGCCCTGACAAACCCGTATAATACTTAAATCTGGATCTTGCTAAAGGATATTCCAAGTCGGAACAGAAACTGTGGCAGTGTTCAGTGTCAGGAAGCAAGGAAGAAAGCAGTGATTTAATGAATTTAATGTGTTAATTGCATTCTGTTATCAGACACCTTTTGTTTAGGGCAATATTTAGAGAAGTGCTCTGATTTTGTCTGCTTTTCCACTGCTAATACGACATTGAGTATTGACTACTTACAAGTTCAGTAAAATTTTGCAAAAATTTGCACTTAATTTTAATTTTTACATTAAATTTAGGTTGAATTTTGAAAGAAGTTGTCCAGATTAATTAGTAATTTCACTCTGCATCCTAAAATCTGACCGAATGCTTTAGTCTGAGCTTCTCGATTCTCTCTTCATGTTTGTCTTTAACATGGAGTTGATGCAATTGCATAATTCTGAGACTACTGAAAAGATTGTCTTAGTATTGATTAACATTAATGATTCCATCTTGTTAAAACTGTTATACTTACTGTAAGGCTGTCTGAGATGTGGTCTTTGGTCTTCTCCCTCAGAAGGGCATTTTCACATAGGTTAATAAGATTTTATTTCTCTCTTCTTTGCACATATCACATCACAAGCAAAGCAAAGGTTATTAGGTTTATTAGCTTATTAATTTTCTGGCCTGTGAAAGAAATCATAGGGGGGGAAAAAAGACCAGAGAATATACATCTGTAGGCTTTTTTTAGTGTGTCTCTTGTGGAAAATACCTTGCAGAAACTCCTGCATTGCTAGCTGAGGAGACAGGTAGCTTTTTACCTGACAAGAAATACTGGCAAAATAATCTGCTCGGTGAAACAAACTAAATACAGCAAATTCCTTTTGCCTATAAATAAGATGCAATGAAATATTCATATAGTATTTTTCTTTTTCAAGAAGTGCGTCCTCAGGCAGAACAATTAAATGGGGTCATGGAAGGGACAGGTTTTTGTTAGGATACAACATTTCTCCACAGCACTGAGCGTACAAATTCTGTCCAAAGTTCAGGTAATCCAGGTTTTGGTCAGCCATTTCTCTTTTCAAAATTAAAATAATATTTATATTTCTCAATTGTGATAATTTTTTCTGAAAGGAGGATTGTGTCATCACTGATAATGCAGTCACAGGAGCGTTACTATTGCTGCCTTCAGTTTTGTAGGCATTTAGAGTTGTTCCCATTCCTTCATTGCTCAGAACAGCTCCAAGGTTCACTGTATCATCCTGAAAGGGAAATGTGCTCCCGTTTCTTTCAAGAATGAGGCAGCAGAAGTGACTGCGTGGATAAATTGGGAATTTGCTCGTGGTTTAGTTTGAACTCTGGGGAATCAGTGGTATGGTAACATCTGGAAGTTTAGACCTGGTACTGAGGATGCTCGGCTTACAGCACTTCAGGTTTAATTCTTGAGGCTGAGGTATTTTGAATTGCTGATAATTTGTTAGTAGTTCAGACAAAAGAGAACGCTCTGGTGTGTAAGGTTAAGTGAGGTGCTAAAGGGCTCCTTAAAATGTCAGCAGGCTGAATGTTAAAGGGATGAAGTTCATGAAGGTTTAAGAGGTGGTGTAATGGGCAGCCAAATTCTCTCGCAGCCCCAGCTTTGGGCAAACTGGGAAGGATGTCAATAAACAGCCGATTCTAGTAGGAAAATGCATCTCTTAACAGTTCTAATCTTATTAAGTCTCTGTTTCTATTGGACCAAGGTCTGCAGTTGGGAATTTGGGATGTAAGACATCCTTTTGGGTGCGAAAAGGCAGTAATAACGGGTGTATAAATGGCATTTTTGTCGTGGGAGTCTCCTTGTCTTAATGAAGTGGGGCATGTCCTTGATCATACAGCAAGGCTATATTTAAAAGGAAATAAAGAAAGAAATAAGTTCTGGAGATGTTTACTCATTTCAGTATTTGCCTTGACAAATATTCCTAAATACTTATCTTAAAAATAAATATTATATGCTTTAAGTGAACACTTGTTGTATTATTAAGTTGTTCAGCAGTTAATGACAATGATACGGAGCAGCATTATCTTGGCAGTGCTTTGTTTCTAAATGTCTCCTTTAGGCTTGGTTTATGTGTTAGCAGCTCAGGAAACTATAAAGCATCAGGAAAAAGAGCCCTCCTCCAAATGTTGTGCCAGTTTAGTTCTGCACCTGAGCACAGCCCGAGTTCCGATGGTTCAGCCTGATTTAATCTCGCCATCAATTACTGTATTCTTATCCTGGAAAAATACTTAATTATTTTTTTTTCCTTCATTAAAAGATCAGTAAGACAAGCAGGTTTCTGCTCTTCTTGCTTTTGAGTCTTTTCTGCAAAACAAAAGCTTAGGCCACCATCTGCTCTCATCAAACTTTCCACTTGGGTCTGCAGTTCTGCTTAATAATTCCACTCTGTTTGATGAGTTATTATTTTAATTTTTTTCTCTTCTTTAGTATTTTCAAGAATATCTTTTACTCTTTTGCAATACGATTAATAATAGGCTAGAATAAGGGAAGCCTAGTAATAAAAGCAATATAAATATTATTTCTGCTGTAAGTCTTTACCTTTCTGAAGATCTGTAGGATTGTGCAATTGCATAGCAAATGACCTGTGAACTCGGGATTATTCTCCCTTCCCTGGGAAATGGCTTGTGACACTTGAGTAAAGAAAACTTTGAGATTCAAATGTAAAGAAGCTTTTTTTTAATATTTCTTGTGGTTTAAAATATTTTTCATTTTACTTTAAAGACATGACCAAGTAATAGTAGCAGATAATTGTGTCTGAGGTAATTTTCACCTGAGAATCCAGTGATGCTGTACAAAGAGGACTCGATCCTTTCACAAGAGAAAAAGCTGCAGATCTCAAGATCCACGAATCTCTTCAGCAGGCAGCAGTTAGATGGCAGTTTTCAGCTCCCTTTATTCAATTTTTCCCTTATTATAAAGAGACAGCAAACTGGAGCTAAAAGACGCACGGCAAATGCTCCTTGGGTGGATTGACGTGCAGGTTGCTGGCTCGGTGAAGCTGCAGGGTCACGGTGCAGCCTGGGTGACTTGGCAGAAAGGAAAATCAGGTGTCACTGTGTCTTTTTAAACTGTACAGGAAACGTACGGAACCGCTTTATTTCATTTCAGTGCGTGAAATACAGTGACTGCATCACAGTGCAGTGTATAAATGACTGTAAAACAATGTAAGTATTGGCTGAGGAGACACAAATTCGTGATCTTGTTGCTGAAGCGGCAAGCAGTCTCTTACTACAGATTTCATAAAATCAGTGAGAAGTTTTATGTCATTTGGGTTTCGTACACAAGCCTCTGTAATATATACTATTAATACTGTAGGAGATAAACAGCCCGTCTTTGCTTGCTTCTTCAGCTGAGAAATGAGAATCGCTGATGAATAATTCTGGGGTGGTGGCTGCAGAATTAAATGGGAAGCTTTGCTTGTTGGGATCTTTTCCTTTTTTGGAAAATTCCTGTCAAGAAAACCCACCTCGTAGGCTGTAGGAGAGGATTAAGGAGAAGCGTTTCGTGGGTTTGAAGCCAGCTTGGGAAGTGGCACTCGATAGATTGAGAGAGTTCAACGTGAACCCTGCAAAGTTCTTGATGTCGGTTGTGTTTCTGAAGTGAAGATTTACAGAAAGGGAAAAATACTTATTTGAAAGGGCACACGATGGAATTTATTTTGACACTTCTTTGGTATCCCCCTTCATTCAACAGGCCGTTCTGCTTTTATGTAAGTCACTTTGTGGTGTCCCCAGTGTTAGCAGTCTTTTAATGGTCATTTCCTTGACATCAGCGTGAGAGAGGTAATTCTGAATCAGCCGCGTGGTAGTGGTTGGTTTTGAATGGAATGAGGATTGAAAGGGTTGTCATTCAGCACTCGGGAAAAGACACTGCCTCTGACAGAAACCCACTTTAGCTTCAAGTGCTTTGGTTTGGATCGGTTTATGTGGCATTCGAGTGGTGAAACACGTCGTGTGCTTCCCACTGTAGGAACTGCACGCGTCAGTGATAACTTCATTTGAGTCTAAGGAGGGAGTAAATGAACATTTCCTCCTTTCTTTTTGAGTTTATAATAGCTTTTAATAAAACAAAAGTACTTTTTGCAGTGTAGATATATACGTCTAATAATTCATGACACTTTTAAATGTGTCATAAACGGACAACTTTTTACATGGCAAACCATTTCGGCAAAATTTTCAGCTGGACGCGTTTTCTGAAGGAAATTATTTAGCTTTAAAAATGCCGTACTGGGAAATGCAGTAAACTGTGCTTTCAAGTTGGGAATAACCAGGAGTGATGAGAAGTGGGCTTAATCCAAACCACAAATGAGTTCTCCATTCATCACTGATGAGGAGAAATAAAGAGCAGCTTCATTTCCATGCTGCTGTATCTCGTATTTATTATATACAGGATGCTGCTTCTACTTGGTTTTTTTCCTCCTGTGAAGTCTCCTAATTTTATTACTCCCAAACTGTTTCAGTAGCTGTGTTCTATCCCTGTTAGTACAAGCGCTGGTATACATTTTTTAAGTCCTGTTTTGTGTAACATGGAAGAAAAAGCTCTATTTTAAATGTTGTTTTTCTCATATGGGACCTTATCCTTTGAAAAATTACATCCGGCTCAGTCTTTGCGTTGGGCTCCCACTGTCACTGTGAACATTCATGAAATTTATTCTCTTTTTTTGCCTTGATCCTTTCTCCAATATAAAAAGAGCAGCAGCAATAGATACTTCACATATCGGCCCATGGGTGCATTTAGCTAAGTCCTGTGTCCTAATTTGTTAAAGCTAAGAACAGACCCAATCTTGCATTTCTTTTTTGGCTTAAGAAAACTTGTAATTTTTTAATTTTAGTGTTAATAAAGTGAGAGAATAGAAATGTAAGTGCCAGTTTTCAGATTTGATGCCTCCCTGTGCAGTGTATTCCCTTGAAGTTGATGGTCATTAAGTGACAACTTCACTGTCTGTAGCAATTTTTAATATATGTGTGTGTGTATATATATATATATGGAGAGAGAGAGAGATTTATATCTTTTTATATAGATATATGTATTTCCATCAGCAAAAAGTGTTTGCAGACAACCAGTGCACAAAATAACACTCAGGATATGTCAGTTAGTTTTAAATATGCTAATAGTAATAAAACTGTTTGTTACTTCTCATATGAATATATGAGAAAATTAGCATTAAGATTAACTCTGCTTTTCTGTTCATTGTGTGAAATGAAGAAGAGAACTGGGAAGCTGAACTTGCCTAAATGCTTGAATTTCTGTGTCTGGACAGGAAAAAAATATTTATTAAATTATAAATGTATGTGAACAAAGGAATAACAATGAAAGCTCTACAAATAAATACGGTATTTGCCCATTTATTTTCTAGGTTTTGCTTGTAACTTTGTCTATACTGCTAAAATTTAGCGCAGCATTTCGAGCTCCATGTGCTCAGTGTAACTGATGGCCCTATCTATCTGTATTTTGACACTGTCTATATGCCTGTATTGTAAATAGTGAATTGTAAATAATCTGTTCCTTTGCAGTTTGTCTGGGTAATGGTATTCAGAGACATTGTCATCGTGAGGTTATGTTTCTAATTTCTTTCAACTCATTGTAATTGCTGCCTTGTGCTAGGCTTTTAAAATGACTTCACTCCTGTTTCACTTCCATCCTTACCCTAAGCTTCTCACAGTCCCATCCTGTGAATTTAATAGGATGCTAAGGCTTTAACAAATTAACATCATCTTTTACTCACCCCTTGTGTTCTCTACTTGTTTTGTGTGCCTGTCTTCCTAAAGAGACACGGTGTTTGCATGTTTGTTTTGATGTATCCTTCAAATAGAGAGGAATTCCCATATTTAATGTGAGTTCAGCAGACTGTTTTCTTGTAGTATTTCTGTTAGATGAGCACGTTCTTAATCTCAAAGTTTAAAGTGTTTTGGGATACCTCAGGGATGTTTTGTACCTGCACATCATTTTCTTGAATTACAGTTTCATTTGGGATTTTGAAAACAGATGCCTCCCTCCTTTAGAAGGAATAAAATGCAGCTTATGTGACAGGTTTTTCTTTTTTTAAAAAATAATTTTAGTACTAATTTTAAAAAACCAACACCTAAATTTGAAAGCTTGTGAGGGCTTTATAAAGAATTATTTAAGGTGTCCTGTTTTGGTCATTGGAAACTCCAGCCCCATCAGAAAACCAGGGCCAACAGATGACAGCTACTTGTGAGCTGGAGCACAGCGTGTTTGGTTCTGAGCTCCAGCCTCGTGACTTGGCTTTTCCTTCAGCTGTACCAGTGCTCCAAATTTGCGCTTTTATGTAATTCCTTTTCATGCACTGAACCGTGCGTGTTGAGTTTTCTCCCTCCTCTTCTTTTCCTCTTTTACTGAGGTGTAAAGAGGGAAGCATGTTCCGTATGTATTTATATATGCTCCGTATTAATACGTGCAGATTATTCCTTAGAATAGAAATAAAATGCAACTTTCTGAGGATAATACGGAAGCAATTGCTTCAGCTCATCCACTTTACGTTGTGATATGTTAGTGTAATGAAGACTAATAGGTTTTCTTACTGGCAGTAAATTACTGAACATTTTCCGGTATCTGATTATGAATCAAAACACTGCAGAACAGCAATGAAGCATAACAGGAAAAATCCTTTGGATGTAGGTGGGACCTCCTCGCATGCAGCCTCATCCTGATCCTGCGAGGATGGCGAGGGGCAAGAGATTTCACATCAGATTAGAATGGTTACCGGGTAAATATATTCGGTAGGAGATTAATTAGAAAAGCATATTTGGTGTTTACCTACCTGGAACTGTGCAGTTTTGGTAGCGTTTGTGACACCATAGGGAAAAGACTGAAGGGGACAGCGTTACCGTTCGGGTTTTGTGTTGGTGAGGAAGAAATGCCATGGCTATTCTCAACAGAAACGTGTATATGCGAGTTCTGTATAGTGTTCTTGTGTCAAATATATATATATATATGTGTATG
>NW_010185553.1:0-914 GCF_000695765.1 Mesitornis unicolor | reverse complement strand
TAAAAAAAAAGAAAAAAAATCAAATGTACAAAGAGCGGGAACATTTACAACTGGTTTGTCTTAAAAATAAAAAAGAAAAGAAAGGCTCAGTGTCATCAAAAAGGCAGCAGAAGCCAAACCCGGGGCAGGGGGGGAGAAGCAGAGGGGGGTCCCCTGGCTGTGCAGGGGTCAGGCGATGCGGTGTCCCCCCCCAAAGCACCCAGGGTGGGCGGGGGGGTTGGCAGGGGGGGGCGGGAGGTTTGGCGGCGCAGGGTGGGCACCCATGAGCCAAGCCGGGCTCGGCTTCTGCCGTTCTGAAGCTTTTATGGGTCCCAGGGGGGTTTCATGGGGGGACACCGGTGTCAGCAGCCACCGTCTCCCTCTGTCCACACAACACGGCCTCGCCCCACGGCCATGTCCTGCCCTCGGCCCTGCAGCCACATCCTGCCTTCATGTCCCCACAGCCACATCCTGCCTTGGGCCCCATGTCCCCATGGCCATGTCATGCCCATGTTGTACCCCCAGCCCCATGTCCCCTCAGCCCCATGTCCCCTCAGCCCCATGTCCCCACAGCCACCTTGTGCCTTGGGCCTCATGTCCCCATGGCCGTGTTCTGCCCTCAGCCCCATGTCCCCGTGGCCAGGTCCTTCCCTCAGCCCCATGTCCCCACAGTCACGTCCTGCCTTGAGCCCCATGTCCCCATGGCCATATTCTGCCCTCAGCCCCATGTCCCCATAGCCAGGTCCTGCCCTCAGCCTCATGTCCCCAAAGCCACATAATGTCTTGGGTCCCATGTCCCCATAGCCACTTTGTGCCTTGAGCCCCATGCTCCCATGGCCAGGTCCTGCCTTGGGCCCCATGTCCCCCCAGCCCCATGTCCCCATAGCCACGTCCTGCCTTGAGCCCCGTGTCCCCATGGCCAGGCCCCGCCTTCA
>NW_010185552.1:0-1277 GCF_000695765.1 Mesitornis unicolor | reverse complement strand
CATGGCAGAAGCCACTCAGGAACATAGGAGCAGTGTTTTCACAGAAGCAACAATTACCAATTATCATACAAGCTCTGGATGCCCTTCTACTAGCCCAATAATCACTTGGCAAATGTACTCTTGTACCTTAGTATAACTTGGACAAGGTATGACAACAGAAAGAGGTTCTATTTTAGAAGTCTCATAACACACTAGTGAGCTCCACAATCTGGTTTGACAACTTTGACAAAAACTATTGTTTTGGTTTTTTTTAAGAATCAGGTTCAGGGATGGTCAAGAAGGCTTCAAAATCATCAATATATTCTTGAACGTGTGAAAAAGAGCTTCAAGCCTGGAAGTATGAGCCACCGAAGGCAGTTTCACTGATTTTCTTATGATTGGCATATAAATACAAAGGAATGTACACTCTTAAGGAAACAGTGCACAGGGTCCCAGCTGCAACCTATAGGACCTGCAAGATGAAGTTTTGACTGGCAGCCTCTGACCACATGTACTGGGTCTGGCTGGGATGGAGTTAACTTCCCTCATAGTAGCCCATATGATGCAGTGCTTTGCATTTATGGCTAGAACTATGTTGAAAACACACCAAAGTTTTGGCTACTACTGAGCAATGCTCCCATAGAGTCAAGTCTGTCTCTCCAAATCACTCCCCAAAGGCCAGTAGGCTGGGGGTGGGCAAGAGTTTTGGATGGGAATAGCCAGGACAGCTGACTCCAACTGACCAAAGAGATATTACATACCATATGTTGTCATGCTCAGCAATAAAAGCTGAGGAAAAGGGGAAGGAGGGAGAACTTCCAAAGCAACTACTATGCATTCTGAAGCCCTGCTTCCCAGGAAGTAGCTGAAAATCACCTGCTGATGGGAAGTAGAGAATAAATGTCCTCTTTTTGCTTTGCTTCCACGTGTGGCCTTTGCTTTTCTCATTAAACTGCCTTTAGAATCACAGAATTATTTCGGTTGGAAAAGACCCTTAAGATCATCAAGTCCAACCATAAACCTAACACTGCCAAGTTCACCAGTAAACCATGTCCCTAAGCGCCATGCCTATGTGTCTCTTAAATTCATCCAGGAATGGTGACTCAAACACTCCCCTGGGCAGCCTGTTCCAGTGCTTGATAACCCTTTCAGTGAAGAAATCAAATCTCAACCCATGAGCTTGTCTGTCCATCTTATTTTATCCTATTTTATCTAGCTCATTCAGTTCCTGAGGCTTACTCCTCCCCTTTCACGTTTTCATTGGCATACAACCAGCAACTGCTGTTTGTGAGCTGAGT
>NW_010185551.1:649-867 GCF_000695765.1 Mesitornis unicolor | reverse complement strand
CAGGACCAAGCTGCGCGGGCTCTACACCACGGCCAAGGCGGACGCGGAGGCCGAGTGCAAGTGGGTGTGGGGCCGGGACCCCCCTTTTAGACCCCGGATTGCCCTTGTCCCACCCAAAATCCTCCTTTTTCCCGCCAAAAACCCCCCTTTTCCCGCCAAAATTCCCCTTTTTCCCGCCAAAATTCTCCTTTTTCACCCCAAATTGCCCAAAATCCCCC
>NW_010185551.1:0-290 GCF_000695765.1 Mesitornis unicolor | reverse complement strand
CTTTCCCCACCAAACCCCCCGTTTTCCTGCCAAAATCCCCTTTTTCCCACCCGAAATTGCCTAAAATCACCGTTTTCTCACCCAAAATTGCTCTAAATTCCCCTTTTTCCCACCCACAATCCCTGGTTTTCACCCCAAAATTGCCCCAGATCCCCCCTTTTCACCCCAAAATCACCATTTTCCTGCCCAAAATTGCCCTAAATCCCTGTTTTTTACCCCCAAATCCCCATTTTTTCCACCAAACTCCCCCTTTTCGCCCCCAAATCCCCTTTTTCCCACCCAAAATTGCC
>NW_010185550.1:19578-24103 GCF_000695765.1 Mesitornis unicolor | reverse complement strand
GTTTCCCTGGGTCTGAATTGCTAAGCCTGCAGACTGTACAATAAAGTATATTAAATAGCACATGGAGTTACACATGCATTTCTGTTCTTCCTGAAGAGTGTAGGGCTCCTGTCTAGGTACCATGTTCTTTTGCTTTTGATACCTTATACTTAAGATATTAATTGATAAAACAATAACTAAAGATTCAGGACAGGCAGTTTGTTTTGAAACTGATTCCTTACTGCAGTGAAGAAAAAACAAGATTAAGAATAGAGACACACATTGTAATGCACTGCTACAGAAAAGCAGGCTTATCTTGGCTGTCCCAGTAAAGGAAGATGCTATATTTCAAATTCAGTGCCTTCAAAAGCCAGTCTAATTTAGTCCTGTTCTATGTCTATTCCTATTTCAGTTCTTGGCCCTTACACTGTCAATAAAGATGCCACTCACTGCTCATGCCAGAAATAAATAAATGTGCTGCCTGTCCAGTAGCAAACAGAATGAAACAGTTCATCTGACTTGAATCCATCAAATGAGCCAGTCCAGATTTGCTCATTTCTGTGTGCTCATTTCACACAGGTGAATGTCCACTACATCATTGAGCCTTGGTTATCTTTACAACTTTGCTTTAGTTTAACTTGGTTTTCTGATTTTGATGTTCCTTGATATTTGTTATCCTGTTTTACTGATCATTTGACTTGGTGGCTACATACATTTCACAATGCAGTAATTCAGAGATGTCTTTCTGTTTTTTCTACAGAGCAATGCTGATGACTGCTTGTGATTTATCAGCCATAACCAAACCATGGCCAGTTCAGCAACGGGTCTGTGCTTAGTTTTGAGATTTGCTAAATACAAACTCCACATTACAGCTTCTGCTTCCTCCATCCAGTCCTTATTCCGAAGTGGTGGAATGCAGAGCCTTAGGAAGCCTTAGTCCTTCAAAGTGCTGTATGTGAATTTAAGTCTTTCTCAGGTTTTTGCAGCAAGATCTGTGCATTCAGCTTTGTCACTGTGTTAGCAGTAATCTGAAAGTAAATCAGAAATCTTTGTTCTTTCCAAAATTTCTGTGTTACAAGGCAGTCAACTGATACAACACACTAGTATCCGCTGACCTTTTCCTATGTGTTGATGATTACAGCTGTTGTCAGTGGTAAGATGCCCGTGTGCCATTTGCTTTGTCAGAGTAAATATCAGAACATGCAGATGTTTTGTTTGTGCACAAATGTGTCTGAAGAATTCTAAAAGCTAGCTGTTAAGCTGGAGAGTCTCATTATGGGGGCTTCCCAACTCAATATATCCTAAGGAGTGATAGGAAACACAGGAAACAGTTTTGATTGTAGGTAGCAAGCAAACTTTTAGAGTTATCAATGTGTGAAATCTCTTACAGATTGCTGAACTTGTAGCTACCGAGTTCTTTGACCAAGGAGATAAAGAGCGGAAGGAACTCAACATAGAACCAACAGTAAGTGGCAGAGTCACCTCTTTCAAAGTGGCTTCTACAAGCAGCACTACACATTCCTTTCAAAAGCATTCATTTCTCCCAGCGATCAGAATACAGCACCATCTCCTTCCGTGTCTTCCTAGTAGTCAGTTTTCTTCTGCCGTTCCCAGACACCAACACTGTGTCAATACCTCTGAGCCAGAACAGACAGCATTATTTATTCTATTTCTTTGCAGCCTCTCCTAATCAAGTGAGCTTGTCTATTCCTCTAGCTATTTGAGCTCTGTCCGTCCAAAGACAACCTCTAAGGCTAGGCTAAGTCATGCAGTCAGAGTACCTGCACTGTAAACACATGTACTGATACCCTGCTGAGCTTGCTCTGCTTTTTAAGGTGCTGCTTTTTAATTCCAGCCTGTGTCTTTGGTTTTAGCTGGGTTTTTTATTTAATGCTTTTAAACTGAGAGCTTGTTTACTTCTTATTTGCAGGATCTAATGAACAGAGAGAAGAAAAATAAAATTCCCAGCATGCAGGTTGGATTCATAGATGCTGTTTGTTTGCAGCTGTATGAGGTATGTTGCCTAAGAAAGAATTGCAAATATCTAAAACCAGAACTGCTCACTGTAGCCTCTAATAGTTACAAATTTAAAATTAGAATAAAAATCAAATAAAAAACTAGTCCCCTAGTTAATTTTTTTATATATATTACATATGGTTCATTATTCATTTTAAGAAATTATTACTTTCGTATTTACTATTAATGGTACGTTTGTCTGATTAATGTATTTTGTTACAATTTTGTAAAAACCTACTAGTAATTTTTGTGCTCTGGGGACTTGGTGTTAGATCCATGGGTTACATTCCAGATTCTGCCAGTAAGCTGCTGTCATCATCAGGGAAAGTCACAAAACTAATGCTTTGCTATTCATGAAAAGAATGGTATCCATGTAGCGCATTGATAAAAAGTGTTGTTCAAGAGTTTTAAAGAATTCAGAATCCTTCATGCAAAAGGTGATACGCTACATATAGGAAATTTACCCAAGCTTAATATTTCCCATCCCATTTTTTCTTTCTCTTCCATCACACACAAAAAGCAGTGCATGACAGAATTCACTGAAATGTTTTTCCTCCTGTTCACAAACTGCATAAGCAGATACTTGGTCAGATACAGTGTGAAACAAAACATAATGGTTTCTGAATTTTTTTAAACCAGTAAAGCACTAGAGTGGAAGCCTGATCATTGAGACTGTAGCAAGTATTTTACAGGAACTGAGGTGAGAAAAAGAGAGAGCCTAACTCTTAAGAATCTTCCAGTGGGAGAAACAAGGTGATTACTCAAGTTTTTCCCTCTTACAAAGTAAACTTCTAAAAAGAATCCACATCTACCAGTTGGAAGGAAACAAGGGTAGAGGAAGGAGAGGGAGCTACTAGCTGCTGCCCCTGAAACTCATGTGTTCCTGTGCTGTCAGGAAAATAAGGCAGCCATTGCTGGGAAGCCTCAGAAAACTGTCTCCAGTAGGAGGTAGACCATTGAAAGAGATTGAGTATCTGTGGAAATGTACAGAGTATACAAACAGAAAACTCTCTGAACAGAAAACCTGAGCAAGTTTGAATGCCTGCAGCTCCAGAGTCTGTACTGCTATACTTGTTAGGAGGGGGCTTTACCTTTCCATTTATGAAAAGGCCAGAAAATTGTCAATTATTTACTCTGGGGTATGCACTGTCATTTACATCAACAGTTACCAAGTGTAAACTGTACCCAGCTCCTGTACAGTTCCTCCAAGGAAATGAGGGGCATGAGTAATTTCTAGTTACTGTGCCTCTGCTTTGTAGCTGCAGCTTTGTTATGCCACAGTGAATACGAAGCCATTCTTGGTTAGCAGCCAAAAGCACCTACAAATGTTTGCAGTTGTCTCCCTTCTCTTTAATTGGAGAAGAACGAAGGAGATGCTATGTCCACAGGAGAGGCTCTAAGCAGCATCTTTTTGTTCAGAACACGTTGCCTCTTCCAGCTTTCACAGTATCACTCTTGTCATCCTGTCTCACAGTCTGACCTGAACTGTAACAGCACGTAGCAGGCTGAGAGTGTCTGTGACTTTATGTAGGCTCAGAGTGTGCCAGCATGTGTCCTAACCTGACAGATAAGTGACAGTGACTCACCTGCAGGGGCAGAGACCACTAAGGACAATGGGGAGCCTATGAGAAAGTGACAAAACCCGTAACAGCACTGGTAAATCCAAGGAAGGGGCTATGGTTTGAGCTGATACAGTGTTTATTTTGACTGGAGTACAGGTACCTGCTTACATAGAATTTTTTTTTTCCTTCAATGAGTAATAAATGGTAAAACATACAGACAACTTCAGTGTTGCTTTGTAAATGAACAGGCACACAGTTCACTCTCCAACGTTCTAATGCTATAAAAGCAAACAGTAAACAGGGTTGTAATAGCCTTTTCACTGTTTTCTTAGCTTTCATCCAGTCAGTAGGAATTTGATACTCAATGCAGAGATGAGTTCCCAATACAGCACCACGAGTATGTGACTTACCATGTTATTCAGAGTAGCTCAGATCCCAATAAACTGAAGTTTTGTGGTATGTGTTAGCTAGGTAACCAGTACACTTAAACTGAATGATCTACAAGTCTTCCCTTTAAGTTCAGAAATCTAAAAAAAACCCAAAACCAAAACCCAAAGAAAACAGAGAAGTGTGTTTCTTCATTGCTTAATTGGAAAAGGTGTACCATTTAGCAGTTTTAAATGCTGTTTAGATATATTCAGACAAATGACGTAGGAAAACTCGAGAGATATTTGACAGCTCCATTCTTTTTATAGTGGCGTAAATCAAGAATAATTCATTAAAGTCTACTGGAACTAATGAAGCAGCCTATAAAGTGAAAAGGAACTATGAAAATACAAGCTGATAATTCAGTTGAGTCACTATATAAAGTTACAGGAGAATGAGACTTTGCTATCTCATGTTACTTGAATGAGACCTGGATTCCATGTGAAATTATGACTGATTTTATGTTTTATATAGTGACCAGCAGAAGGGCTAGGATTCTTCTCAGTGTACTTTGCAGTTGGTCATAGCAGTTATACAATCAG
>NW_010185550.1:7554-19547 GCF_000695765.1 Mesitornis unicolor | reverse complement strand
CGCTCTTTCCCACACCTTGTTGTCTCACATTATCTGAACTATTGAACTCCCACTTGACACTTCTGAACAGTGTGACTTCATTCCAAAGGCCAACAGAACCCTTTATGCAAGTAAGAAGTGCGTGTCATTATAGTGTGAAGATACGCCTGCATCACTTCCATCCAGAAAGAAAAACATATATAAATGCTTATGAATTGTTCTTTTATTTATTTCTTCAATTCTATATTTAAATATCAGAATCCAGTTTTCCTTCACTCTGGTAGTTACACAGCCACATAATGAAATACTTGATTGACTTTAGTCACAGTTATTCCTAGAAGGCACTAAGTGTCAAATGTAGTTTATCTATTGTGTGCTAATTCAAATATTTCTGGGAGAACTCTTCTGAATCAGTTGATACACTATCAGTGAATATGGTCACATTGACTATACCTGCTCTGTGTCCGATTATCATTCCAAGGTCGTCCTTATGACCAACCTTGCCATACATACAAAGAGCCGGCTTGCAAACAAAGTCCATGCATAGTATTTCACTGGGAATTCTGGACAGGCCACTTGTGTATAACACAACGAACTCATCGTGGTTCCTTCTGCACCTATGTATCAAGTGCTGTATGGACACTGCCGCTCAGTCTCATCTACAGTAGTGCCAGGTACTTGTGTTCATGTTTGATGTGCAACAGGAAACCTTCCTTAAACTTCAAAATACAAGTTCAGTTTCAAGTATGGATAGACCTCATATTTCAATCATTCTGGTCTCTCTCGTGGTCATCTTTAAGAACATTTATTTTTTTGTTAAATGTAATCTGTTTGCTGATCTCTTCTCCCAGGTATCCAGTGATTGGACTTGTGGGAATGGTTCAAAGTTGCACTAGGGAAGGTTTAGACTGGAGATTAGGAAGCAATTCATTACTGAGAAGGTGGTCAAACACTGGAACAGGCTTCCTCGAGAGGTGGGCGATTCACCAAGCCTGTCAGCGTTTAAGAGGCATTTGGACAGTGGCCTTAACAATATGTTTTAACTTTCAGTCAGCCCAGAAGTGGTCGGGTAGTTGAACTAGATAATCATTTTAGGTCCCTTCCAACTGAAATAATCTATTCTATTCTGTTCTTTTTTAAATGTTCTTAATTTATTTCAGGCCCTAACACATGTGTCAGAGGCCTGCTACCCTTTACTGGATGGCTGTAGAAAAAATAGGCAGAAGTGGCAATCCTTAGCTGAACAGCAAGAGAAGAATCTGATTAACGGAGAAAGCAATCAAGCCAAACGAAACTGAGATGCTGATTTAACAACCACAAGCTCACATAGAAGACAAAGTAATAGAGGAGTACTGCATTTTGCTAAACACTGTATGAATTCGGCTTATGTTTTGCCACTGCTGTATTATTTTTCCACATTTGAAGATATAGCATGACCATGTATATGCCAAGGGTATATAAAGATAGTGCGTTTCTTTTATTACATCTGATTAAGATGGGAAAAGATCTGCAAAGGTAGTTTTTGCTACCCTATTCCACAAGAAGGTACGAGTGCAGTTACTCGGCTGTTCCCGAGAGCCTATTACCTTATAGATGTATACAGTTGTTTAGTGATCATGTTGTGGCCAGTATCTTAAAGACTACTGTATTTTGCACCTTTTTTCCTCTTCCAGTCTTTCTGTGTTATAAAAGTAATGACCAGTCTTGCCTATTCCCTTCCCAGAAGTTCAGATGAAAGAGTGGGACTAACTCTGGGGAGCCTAATCCAGCATATATACTATGCTAAACTCTTTCAGGAGACAGAACTGGGCTTCAGAGTGAAAAAAGCTGCAGAATCTGTGTACCCAGTAGGTTGGGGTTTTTTTCATATTAGAGGAGTATCTTAGCAAATGTCTTATATTTGGAGAATTTTTAGAAAACCCTGTGAATTACTAGGCAATGGGGGTCTTGTTTTGTGGTGGAAGTGTCTGTGTTATCCATGGAAACTGCTTGAAGATTGAAGAAATATCGCAACATAACTGACAGGCTGCCATGGAAGAATGGCTCCCATAGAAGGCTGCAAGAAGCACCCAGAGAAATGGAAACAGGATCATTTTTATATGCTGGTTTTAACTTCATTTGGAAGGTGAATTTAACATTATTATAACCAACAGACTGAATCATGGGCAGGAAGAAGAGAACATGACTGCATAAGCAAGAGATGAAAATCTGAATTAGAATGACGCAGGAATGGCATACTTCTGATTCTTTAGGCCAGTGCTGTTATGAAATGGCTATGACCACTTTGAAGAAAGTTTTCCATTAACATCTTTTAAAAATCATTTTTAGCATTAGTTAATGCTAACAGTGATTAATCACAGTGTCTTCATGGAATATGAAAAAAGAATACTGAAAGCAGAAATACCCAAGAATGCTACAGGGATTTGCCATTTGCATATGAGGCATTAACATTCAGAAAAGTAAGATACCAATTAACCTGCATTAGGAAGAAAGCAGCATAGATATTTTACTTAAATAAAGATGACTTAACAAAAACTGATTTGAATTTGGAACCAAGACAAACCCCAAAAGAGTAATGCAAATAGAGTGCTATTCGTCGGGTAGATAGGATTAGGAGATTATTGTCTGCAATCTGAGATTGGTTAGCAGTAGGTGTAACTTTGGCTGCACAGACACACAGAAAATGTTTGGGGTTTTTTTAATCTGTAGTAAGGATTTTTCAGTTTAAATCAGCAATAGTATTAGGCAAAAGTAACACATTCGTGATTGTACTTTGAAGTATGGGATTTTATTTCTATCACAGTAATCCAGAAAATTCTGGTTGGAAACCAGTAAATTCTTCTGCCTTTGTAAGAGCTGGTCAGAAAGACAATGAAAACACCATCTTTTTATCAGTTTCTGCATTTGGATAAACTATACCAGAAGCTAATAAAAGATAAAGCAAATGTTTCAAAATAGCATCAAAACATTTAAAATTTTTCACAATCGATTTTTTAAATGTAGAATAATGTATTCTGATAGTCTGCAGCATTTCTGCCAACCTAAACTATTTGTTAAATCCTATCTCAAATTTCTCTAATAACTACCAATAATATATTATTGCAGCTAAAAAACATTTTTCTACAAAATTTTCTCCTGATTTTTTTTTCTAGATTTTCAAAAAAAGTATGGAATTCAACAGTAATTAAGAATTCCAGGGCTACTGTTACACAGTGTTCCATATGTGTGTTCATCTGCATACACAGTACAATATATGTACAAAGTATGTCCTAGCTATACAGAAAAATGACAGCAGCCTGCCCCTCCGACACACACCCCCCAGAAAAAAACTTTTAGGTACTTTTTGATAAATAGGAAATTTTGCTTCAGGATTTTCATAGTCCTTGTGTATTCTTTTCCTTGAATGCTTGAGATACTGAAATAATTATTATGCTAACTGATGAGATACATATTTAATATGAGTATGAATCAAGTGTATGTATATAAAGGTGTATTCTTGCTAGTATGGTTGAGACTAGTAGTTCATGGTGACAACACAGCAAATCAACTATGGTGATTACAGTGTAGTGATGTATCATATACCTTAAGATTCCAGTATTTCTTTGCTATATTGTGTGTTCAGCAAAGCTTTATTATGACATAAATTTATAACTATCACAAAGCAGTGCTAGATTCATAACTTTGACTTGGAAAAAATGGACGAGATGTTGCATTTTTTCAAAGGTTCACTTAAAATGAACACAGTAATACAATATCTGCATATATTTAATTACATATCTGTACACATTCATCCCACAGAATCTCTTCCACTACAAAGATTGGAACATACATAGAAATACAGTTCCTAGTAAGTAAACAATTTAAATGTCATAATACACCTGTATCTGTATATATTTCTACAAGACCAAACCCTTTAAACTACTGGTTTAAGAACCTTCAAAGTATAAATTGCTGTACTTCATGAAAATTCAGAGTGTTCATATAGTTTTTTACTCTGCCTGATTACCGGTAAAGTCAGAGTATGCTGGCTTTGTGTCATAGCTTTGTGTGAACCGTTTGCAGAAATTGCTCTTTTCTTTCATAATGTACATAGGTGACAATATCAAAAAAAAAAGCCAGGCTGTTTTTTGCCTGAAATTCATTGTCTTCACAATTCAACATATTCAGACCCAGCTAGTGGACTGCAGCCATGCAGCTGCCATTAAATTCGTCATGACTTGTGTATGTAATTATTTTAGGTGGGTCTCAAACATATTTTCTCCTAACTTATATTGTCTAGCTAAAGCAATCAGTGTAGATTATACAAGATACAAGCTGAAATACAGTTTATCACTTTTTCCATTCAGTCTTAAGTCCATTAAAGCCATTGTGGAATTTGATACTCAAGTCTTCGGCTACAGAATTTGTGCCATTAATTTTTAATACTTGTCTCAATGAAGACATCCAAGTTAGTATCCTACTTGTTCTCAGACAAACATATTTTCTTTTAAAACCACTCCACAGCACAGTTTAATGCCAAAAGTACACTTCTCTTACTGTTTTTCTTCCCCTTCTGAAAAAATAACTTGTCGTATGTATTAACACACACAAAATTACTGATTAACCCCAGCTCTTCTCATTAAAAATAACAGTGAGGCTCTTAAGCTGTAGGTAGTACTTCTTTTCCAACAAGTTAGTCACGTGTTCAATGTCAGCTGTAGGATGTATAGGTTTCCATTATCTCACACAATAAAAGAAAGAGAAAATAATGTAATGCTGATTTTGGAGATGGCACTGATTTTTAACTAGTAGCACTTTGAAGTTAAGAGCAGATTACTCTCATATCTTCACAGGATGCAAATGCAAGTGGGCTAGTGATAGACGTGAATAATCTAGTCCACTGATGACCAGCTGATCTCTCTTTAGAAGAGAGGACTGAAGCCTGATTTAATGCATCACCTTCTGCCATATAAAGATAAACTTTGGAACTCTAATCCAATGCATTTTATCTGGCAGTGGCACAAACCGCCAAAATTAGAACTTTGTCTAATTCGTACATAACATTTTCAAAATTACTGGGTAACTGATTTTCCAACCTATTTTACAGAAAGATTATGAAAAGCCAGAATAGCCCCTTAAAATTAGGGGATGTTGCCCAGGTGATCCGATTGGTTCCCCTTGCAGTTATGCATGAGAAGATAGCAGAGTTTTGATGGAAAAAAATGACTCAATCATAATAAATTCATACATTTTTAAAGGTTTTACAGAGACCTAGTACTTCAGGCAAATTTTTTACATTAGCTTTAGCTAGGAATCTTGTCTCTGTGATGCTATAGTTTCTTCTTTGTGTCAGATCACATGCAGTTTACATTCCACAAGGTTTCAGCTTTATTTCACAGTTCCCTGCTGTACTTCTTCAGGTGCTTGCACTAATTTGAAAGATAAGCTTGAGCATTGGAGCTTGAATTAAAAAAATAGTTTGACCAGAGTATGAGAAATAACAAGGGCTGGATTTTTTAGTTTGGACTTTCACGGGAACAAGAAACACCACAGAATCTGGCCTCGTAATTAGTGATGCTTGCTAAATATAGCAAATTGTGACAGGTATTTTACTTTGCCAGATGAATGGAAATTGCACGGGAATGTTTATTGTCCACATAAAGAGGTTTGTTTCCGTAGAGAAACTCATATCTAAGTACCAGTGCTTGTAACTGTCTATTTATGTGACAATGCTATATACTAGCTAGTTTCCACTAACTTTCACAGCATGAGCTTGCCATGCCAGGGCCTAAGGCATGCTCAAATGCCCATTTGGAGTCAATCATACGATTCCCATTTACCTCAGTGGGAGTGGGATTGAGCTGTATAGGCAGTGAAAGAATGGGTCAAATCTACCTTTATTACCTATAAAGAGGGACCAAACTCTTACCCTTGGTAACACCTGCCTCACCTGCTCTTTGCTGTATTCAGCTATTCCTGCAGATGCCCAAGGTACTCTACAGATGTCACTAAAGTTAGAATTTGAGCCCTCTGTGTATTCACGTGGCAGACACCTGCATGTGTCTCTTGAAGAATGTAGTGTTAAATGCACTGTAAATAATTTTAATATACATTTCTATTATAGTTTAATAAAAATCTTAATCACAGTCACTAGCCACTGAGTTTGTCCGTTTGTATTCCTTTCTCTATTAAAAATATTTGAACAAATAAATAGTTTCTGGGCACTGTATTTTTGTACTGGGTTAAAGGGGTTACTCTGTATATTATGTTCTGCCTTTAAGTAGTATTAAAGTCTTCTGAATGTTATGCATTCTCATTTCTGTCCTTGGACTACATAGTAAAATTAGTTACATTACTTAAGAGAATCATTAGTCCTACTTACTGTACAGCTGATACCGCATATAGAGTCAGATTATTTTCTATGGCCACACTGCTGCTTATTACTTATTTCTTCATTCTTCTCTTTGTACTGTTTTCATGCTTTTTAAAATAAAAAGGATGATGTCAAATTTTACTGTTTGTTAATTAATATGATTGAGGTTGAATTTTCAACACCTCAGTGTCCCCTGATTCAAATCATTGCTTCTATAAATATATATTTTATAATAACTTCTCTAGGTCCTAGAAATCCTGAAGAGAAAAAATTCAGTATTAATATCAAGATACTTCTATCATAAGCACTACCAAGATGTGCCAGTGGTAAAGTAGTTCTCGTTTAAGAACAGCAAGAAATAATTCACTGCTACTAACCACTAGAGAGCACTGCAGCTACACCGATTATGAGCTGTCAGAAACCAGTTTATTGGATAAGTAGAACTGACAAATACATCTGTTATACAGATCTGTCCTCATCCTCTGCCCCCAAATATGTGTTCCTAGGGTAGCATGTAAGAGAAATTGAAACAGTCAACCCAGTGACTTCAAACAAAACTCTGAAAAACATTTTTGACAACAAAACCCTCATCATGTGCAAACTGCTGTTCCTAGAAGTAATTCTAGACCGATGGGCTTCTTGGTAATTTCTGGTCTTTACCTATTAGGTTCTCCACAGCAACACTTCTGGTTTGACTTTTTTTAGCTCTAGGCAAAACCAAAAAGTATGTACATCCCTGACAAACAACAGTCTCATTCAAAAAGTTATGAAGGGCCAGATTTAGTTCAGTACAAAACACAGGCACTGTTTGCTTGAACCAACTGCAATCTACGAGTGCAATTGAACAACTGTCTCCGTACATCTGCATATCTCAGGGAACCATTTGCTGTTGGGACTACAACCTCTCCAGCCCACTCACCAACCCTGTCATGCTCCTGCTTAGTCTTCACTGGCCTAATGAATGTTTGAATTCATTTCTGAGAAGTGGCAGTTTTCAACAGCAGTACTGCAGTACGTTTCTTACAGCCCACAAAAGTATATAACCCTGAACTAGGGCATTTTAACTGAAGAGATGAAAAAGAATATTGCACTGGGCATTCACATCTTGCACAACTACGATGACTTTTTAACAAATGGAAAAGACAGTAACTTCTTCCTCCAGCCGTATTTTTAGTAGCAGTGGTGACAGCTATTGCTGACATGCATTTTCACATTCCCTTGAAATATCACCCTTTAAGATTTTTAGGAAAGAATTCAAGTGTATGAGCTTGTTACAGTAGTAAGCTTTAGGATCTAAGCTTATGAAATCTGTCAGCCATTGAGTCTTTCAGCCTTTCAGAGGAGAGTAGCATTTCTTAGCATGTGCAGAATTTAGAACTTCAGTTTCAGGTGAAAAACAGCACAAGTTATAAACACAGTAAATTTGCACTTCAGTATTTACAAATCAGAATTTCTTTAAATACACAGCTGCATGTTTTCCCCCCATTATTCGAAAGCTCTTGTTGTAGTTAACATGGAAATTTATTTTTAAACTTCCTGAGAGATTAAACTGTTTTCCAAACAGCTGTATCATTTTCTGTTCTAAACCTGTACTATCAAGTAAAGATAAAATCCTTTTTCCTGCTGAAATATGAGGATAATCAATTCAGCCATAGCCTGCTACTACTCACCCAGTGGTTCATATCGGATGATAAATAGATCTGTACTTTCCACAAGTTTATTTTGTTTAACATCATTAAAGATCTTTAACAAAAACTAGGAGTGAAATCCATGGTTAAATCATACCACTAATTTACACATGCTCTGTTCACATGTAGGCATTTCTTCGGAATCCTTTTTTTGTAGTAGTTAAGCAAATCACTGGCACGTTATTTTATTACATATACGGCTTTTTAATGGAAGGGAAGTTAATTTTGCAGATAAGTAGAGGGGTTAATTTGATCACGGTCATACAGAGAGTCCATTTCTGAGCCACAAGTAGAATCAGGATCTGGGTGCTGATTCTGCTTTTACATGAGACATGAAGAATGTTTTATGTTGAAGCCATCTTTTCCTTTTGCATATACAAGCATTCCATTATCTGAGCCATATAGGTTGCTCTCTTGCTATTATGCTGAACTCAGAAAAAGTCCCTGTTTAACAGATGAGATTAGATTCAAGTCACTAATCCAGATAATCACAATAATCTTTGGTGGAGTTTGGAGCTATATCATAATCAAGAACAAAAGTGTACGATCAGCAAATAGCTATGTTGAAATGAACTAAAAATCCAGTTCAAATTTTGGAGAAACTGGAAAGACCGATGCAGACTTTCGATACCATACATTGTTAGCTCATTGGACTATAAGCTATCTCACCCTTTGATCACACTTCGTATTTTTTTAAAAAAGAAACTACTTAAATTCGCCTTCTCCTAAGTATTTTCATGGAAAATACAGAAAAAGAGTTTTAAGATATACATTTAAATACCTTAGCAATTAGATAAGCATGACACAAAGCCCTACGAGTCAACTGACATATCAGTCTACATGTGACAAGTGACAAATGCCACGAATACTCAGAGATTCATATAACTTTCACTGGAAAAGCACATATTTTTGTTTGCAATACTTCAGTAGTCACTCCCTTTTCATTGAAACTATGTTAGATTCTACTATTCTGGGTAATCTTAAGGATTCATTTTAGCATACACTAATGGATGAAGTAAATACCAGAGTTGTTACTGCTTTAAGAAAATCCTGCATTTTGCTTCTAGATTTTTTTAACCTGGAGCTTATTAGCTCATGCACTTCAGTTCCCTCCAATAAACAGCTCTCAAAAATATGCAGCACTTCATGGATCAGAGCCATTACACACAAATTAAAAAGGAGTGTATGCAGACACTTAAGATTAAGTTTTAAGATCCACAGTCCACTACTTACTAATCAAATGGATCTATACTCACTGGAAATCTCTAAGTAATCTTCAAATGTTGAACTATCACGTTGAACAGATTGCATTATCAGCAGCATCCGTGAGATTCTCCCTGAACCAAAATAAAACTGGAAACTTAGGAAACAGGCAGCTGGAGTAGGAAAAAATCTAGCTCAAGCATGATCTAATCCTGCTGCAATACAACATCCAATGGCAATACATACTTAGAAATTATTTATCCAAGAGAAGGCATTAGTTAGGCTACATCAAGCTCCTTGTTGCTAGGCCACTCACAGTTATGCTTAAGTTGGCTTTACTGACATAGAATTATCTATTTACCATACTGATACGAATTTGAGTACTGTGGTTTAAATGCTTAGTAAAACTTCACAATAAGGCATCCAGAGGCACTTAAATGAGTTAAGTGCCCAACCACCTTTGCAATCCCTCCCAAGACATATAGAAGAATCACACAGTAAGAAAACACACATATGCACTGCCAAGTCAGTTCACAACTACCTGACAGAAACCAGTTAGTCTGCATGGTTTTAACAGGAATTAATCTCTCTCTTAATATATAATATTGTATATAATAATATTTACATAAGTATATTATGTTTATGCTGGCACCAAGCCATGGTAAAGCTGAGTTCTACTGTCCTAACTAATTTTGGGCAGAAAAACCTAAAGACAAGCCACAAAACAGTAAATCGGATAGATGAATATAACCCACTGCAAAAGCATTTCTGTTACCCCGACCTTTAGAACCTTATTGTCAATTACCATCATAACACGGCTTGGTGTGTTTATCACAGTCTGGCATGATGAGATTGGCATGACCATAAAAGTTAATAATTTGTTTTCATCCACCTTGTTTAAAGATCAAACTTCAAACTTAGTAAGTTTGTCCATTTTTAGTGTTCTAAAGCTGGCACATTGCAGAAAGCCACAAAGCCAAGAATCTACCCTCAGCTTTCATGACTTTCATGCAACCAGCAATAGTAAAACCCAAGTTTTTCAATGCACAATGTAAGCAAAAATTGTAGTTTTGAAAACCATACAGGGAAAAAGGTTGTGGAATATTCCAACATAACAAAATCTATAAAACGAATTTTAATTATAGTTTTAGGAAGAATACCAGCTTTTATAGTAACTCGAAAGAACTGAATAAAGTGTATATTGTATGATTCTAGTATATTTAAGAAAACTGAAGGCAGATTTTAGTGCATTAACAGTCCTAAGTAACTCGTGTAAATTGTGAGAGCATCTTGTTCTAGCACAGACATTTCATCAGACCTCAGAGAACAGTTCTTTATGCTGTCAGCACTACACCAATGTAGAGACACCATGAAACTCACAAATACTGACCACCTGTGGAGATTCCTACTTAAATGACAGATCTGCGGGCCTGACCTGAATGGGATCCTAAGGATTCACGCCCAGTCAAAAGAAATGTTAAAGAAAGGGAAAATGGGACAGAAATGGAGCAGCAAGCCGTAATGTGAAATTCAGGACTCAGCTACTGACTGCTCCCATGGTGAAAAGGTCTGGAGTTGGCAGGTTAGCCCGACTTCTGAGGGAGACCAAAGAATCACAAGGAAGAAAAGGCAAGTTGTGAAATAACTGACTGGAAAAGCACACCTGAGAGATGTTCCAGTTAGTTGAGGACTCGCTCCAGAAGACCCTCCCCCTTTTTTAAGGTTTGGAAAAACCAGAAGTTTGATGTAGAAATTCATACTTAACCCACAGAATGTCACTACTCTTACTTTTTCAGAGGTTAAGAAGATGGACTGGATTCAAATGAGGAAAGTAATCAGTAACATTAGTTTTGTTTAAATATATAAACACTACTTCAGATACCTTAACATTACTTAAATGAAATGAATTGGCAGGTTCTTGGAGAGAATGCAGTCAACTAAAAAGTAGAAAAGCTCTCTTGAAATGCTCAAAATAAAAGGTCATTTCCTGTTTGTTAGATTTCATATATCCCTCAATTTTCTACTGGATACAAAGGAAGCGGTTCAAAAGTTGCACTACACCACTGTTAGAAAGAACTCTTTTACAAAGGCTGCAAAGGAAGGAGTTAATAATTTTGTTAAGCAACAACAAATTGGATTAACTATAACCAGATACCAGGCATTTTTGCTTATGTATATATTCTAAATAAATAATATAGATTGACAATGATAACTACAAAGGTCAAGATACACTCCAGTGCAATAAAAAGAGATAATGTGACTCTAATAGAAAATCATTTTGCCCATTTTCTGAGCTGGCTGAAGAGTAAGATGGGCATCCATGATGCACAGCAATGGGCATGGGCTATGAAGCTTTTTGGGACATGGAGTTTGGATTCAGCACCATGCTAACATACTACATATCTTCCATTTCATAGTTGGCTCGTTTTTACCCAGTTCCAATTACAGGGGCTAGCATGTATGTATTTCCCTAAGTCAAATGTCTTGCCTGTACCTGACAATACTCCAGTTCACAGCGAGATGCAGCATTTCAGTTTTATCCTTCACAAAAGGTAATTCTGTAATTCTAATATTTACCCAAGAAAACCTCTGCAAATTACTGCCGACTTCCTCTTGAACTGGAATAGCTGTACTTGGAACATGAGCTGTTCACAACCACAACAGCCTAGATTTCACCAAATCCCATCTTTCAAAAGACCAAAGGAAACAAAACTAACTCTAACGCATGGTCAGTTTCTAGCACCTTGGTTTGCCTGCAAATGTGGCACCTT
>NW_010185550.1:4810-7523 GCF_000695765.1 Mesitornis unicolor | reverse complement strand
ACTTGCAACAACATGAACCTGCATTCTTTTTTCTTTTCTTTGAATCAACAGGTGAGAAATAGTTGTTGAGATATTTTTCCTCTCCAGTCTGTTAGCCAGATGACTATTGATTTAAAAATGAAGCTGTCTGGCGTGAAAAGCCACACAATTCTGGTATCACTAGCAAAGTTCTAAATTTATAGTTACGCTTCAGTAAAACCTCTTGCTCCAGGCTGCAATCCAGAGATGTACAAGATTATGATAACATGAGACACTGTTAAAATTTGGTAAGTAGAGCACAACCCACCACCTGTGTCCTAACCAATATGCAATTCGGCGTTCAGGATTTACATGTACATTTTTAAGCTAATGAACACCAACGCTGATGCCATCCACGTGAACAGAATCATTATAACCCTAAACTTAGTAAAGACAAAAGCTGGGTCAACAGTTTTGCTCAGTTTCAAGTAGCACCTTTTGTAGGGGGGCACAGGAGGGAAGCAGCAGCTGAGTCAGGGAAGACTCATGTCCTGCATTATCTTTGAACAAGCAAAATCTCAGACCTGTGAAAACCAAGCACATCAGGTAAATTCACTTAGCTGCACATCTTTTCCTGTTGTAGGAATGGGTTAGATGCACATAGCATTCACTGAATGTGTTATAATGTAGAAGATCTGTAGAAACTGCTCAGTATTTAAACTATACATTAAAGAGGGAAAACATGAATATAGAATATCATCCCAATTTTCATAGCTCAGCACTAGACAAGAGGCAATTGGATAGTGTTCTGAAACAACCTGCAGACATTCAGTAAACCCTCTGCCCCATGCTTATCATGTTGCACAGAACAGATCTTTACCAAATTATAAGAGATGAAGTAGAGATTTGTGTTTGGTTTGTTTGGTAAATATATTTTCTCCATTTGTATAAAGACTTCCCCAGAGGCATGATTATAAAACAGACAGAAAATGTCAGGAAATTTTCTTACTAATTATTGCTTTCACTAGATAGCCAATATTTACTACAAGTTAAATATGATGAATAAAATGAATGGATTAGCAATTCTTGATTAAGAAGAGCAATAAAGATATTGTCATGATTTGGGGACAATAAGGGAGAGATTCAGCAAGCAGAGTGGTCACGATTGGAAATTTTATTAAACTACAGTAAACTTCTCCCTGAAAAGATCAGTGCACCAGTTGAGCTTTAGTCAGCCACATCATCATGTAAATTGCTTTCAAGATAAGCCAGTTCATAAATTCTCTCTGCCGAGCTACGTTACTTCAGAAAAGTCCTCCTACAGACAGAAACATGGCGTTTAATGGTACTTGGAAAATAGACAGAAATGAAAACTACGAAAAGTTCATGGAGGCAATGGGTAAGTCTCACTTTTCCTTGTACAAGATTAATACCACTATGGCTGAATACAACCTGGAGCTGCCTGTGAGCTGCCGTCTGGCTTGCCTGTCCTTTTGCTGTTTGCTGCTCTGCCCTTCCACAGTGCACTGCCTTTATTTTCACAAGGTTCTACAGCGGGTGGGGAAAGATGCTGAGAAATGTTCTGATTTTAATTATATTATGTTAAGCAACTTAACTAATTCCAGCAGATTTATTTCAGCAGTGAAATAATCTCTAAGTCTGCATTTGAGGAAAAATCACAGAGCAGCTGTATGATAAGCTTTAAGCAGAATTACATAGCAGGAATATTCTTTTGATAACATGAAACTAGCTTAAAAATTACACAGAGAGGAAATCACCATTCTTCAGTTTTATAGAAACATAAGATTGAAGTATTTAAGTTTGTACAAACTGTGTGTAATATGGATATCAACATAACTATGCCAGTGGGATAGTGATTGGTATTATATCTGACTGGTGAATATGTCCTGAGTAAAAATTGAAGAATAAAAATTCAGATCAGAATGCTGGAATAAACTCACTTAACCATATAAAAAAGAGAGAAATATTCTCACTAAAAAAGAGAGAAATATGATGCTCTAGGGTTTGGTTGGTTGTTTTTTTTTCTCATTGATGTTAATGATTTTTCTAGGTGTTAACGTGATGAAAAGAAAGTTAGGAGCCCATGATAATCTGAAGATCACGATTCAACAAGATGGAAACAAATTTACTGTCAAAGAATCAAGCAATTTCCGTAGCATAGATATTGAATTCACTCTGGGAGTCAATTTTGAATACAGTCTGGCTGATGGGACAGAACTTACTGTAAGAGACTTTCAATACAATTATATATTTATTATATTATAAATTTATGAAAAACAGTTTTAAGATAAATTGTCTTTCTAGGTTTTAATTTAATTTTACTTTTATGGTGTGATGGTTCAGGAATGCTTGCAGCTTATATACACAAACACAAGGTATTCTTGAGTGTCAATGGTTCAACATCGTACCGTTAAACTCAGGGCTCCATACAGTGCCCAAAAAGCAGAGTATGTAGCAATTCTCACATGATGAAAGCCAGATGATTGCAATTTTAGTTCTTGTAATACTCAAGTACACCACCTAGACTGTAGAGTGCGTATTTATAAGAAATTACTTTTTCCATATTCGTACAATTATTAAAATAAGGTGCACTGAGTAGTAAAAAACAATAGCTTGACTAATATGCAATAAAATAAACTAGTTTTTTTAATTAAAAATCTCGTTTTTACAGCTTTTCCATCAACGTCCAAAAAAGCATTATTACACAGTTATAATCCCGTCTCACTTTTAAGCA
>NW_010185550.1:0-4779 GCF_000695765.1 Mesitornis unicolor | reverse complement strand
CATTCCTGCAGTCTTTAAATCAAATCAGTGTCATATTTACTGCAATATATATCATTGTTTGGTTGGTTTTTCTTCACATTGTAGGGTTCTTGGAACATCGAAGGAAATAAAATGGTAGGAACATTTACTAGAAAAGATAATGGAAAAGTACTCACAGCATACAGAGAAATCATAGGGGATGAACTTGTTCAGGTGAGTTAAGCAGTCACTTATATTCAACTTTACAATACAATAAACTGAAAAAAATTAAAAGCTGTTCCAAAAGTAAGAAATATTTTCTTCAAGCCAAATAACCTCATTTATCTTTAGTTAAAATTCTCAAGTCTAGTCATCTATCAAAATGTAAAATTCTAAAGTAAAACCGTCAATCTGCAATTTTTATGTTTCTCCTACCCATGTGGACTGTACCTCAGCAATGCATTCTGAAAGCTGTGAATATAAGCTGTATACAAAAGCTATATATACATATACACACTCCAGAGATGTGTTCTGACTGAAGGCCCTTTTCTGAGTGTCTGCCCTTGTAAAAGCCCTACTACAGGAGCCTACTACAGAGTAATGCAGTCAATGGGTGATGAATGCCCTTTTAAAAGAAAGTTTAGGGTTGGGGCAAGGGATGATGGCACAGAGGGGGAAATCTGGGACAAAAGGGAAATGCTACACAGCTCTGCAGTAAAGCCAGAAACTGAACTGAACTGTGATGCCTCAAGATCCTCACTGCTGGTGCATCACAAGTGAAGTAACTAAAAACCCCCTCATGACAGGTGTGTTATTTGAGATATCAAAAACCCTTCAACCCTTCAGTCCTTCTTCACATTTCTAACAAAAGCAGTCATACAGATGAAACTTGTAAAGTAGTGGGATTGGGAACACAGCACATCAACATTTTGGGTTTTTTCTGAAGCACCCACAAGTTGTCCTGTGGTAGGTCAAATGTTTGGATAGAGAATTTATGCCTATTGACAATAGGCTGCTCTCCTTATGTTCCTTTCCTCAGAGCCCTTACAAGGGCCAGTAAGGCCCCACATGGCCACCAGTCACAATTAATTATACCATCTCTCAACAGCATCTGTGAAATTAGATTTTGTAATAGCAGCCACTGATTCTTCTCCTTAATTTCTTAACAGACCTATGTATATGAAGGAGTTGAAGCCAAAAGAATCTTCAAAAGGGGCTAAGCACTTCACCCAGAAGAGCACCAGAATCAAAGTCCAATGAAAAATACCATTTTTCTACATGTACTCTGTTTTTTCCCTTTTATCCCCTCACAGCACCTAAAAAGTTGAAATTACTTGGCCCTGTGGAAAACACAGGCAAGATCCTTATGTTTACTGTTTTCCCTCAAATAAAGAGAATTACAATTTGATAAAAATGCTAAAATGTTATTTGTACAAAGTCCTACCTGAATGCCATACTATAAAAGGCTGCAGAAGCTATTTTCATTAAGCAGAACTTAACTATTTATTTTGCACTGTTTCTCAAACGGCAACTTAGTTTCCTTACTACAAAATTTACATTGATAAATAGTTTCTGTATGTATTGAATATTGTGTAATACAGATGGCAAAACCTAAAAGAAACCAAATAGCAGCTAAATCTCTAAGATGATTACATGTAAATAAAAATATGGAATAAATATAAAATATGGTGTGATAATAGAGCTCACCTGGATATCAAATAGAATAATGTAAATCACTCACTGATGATATACAGATATATCACATAATTTCGTTATATTTGTTTCTAAAAGTACAATCATTCTTTTAAACATTCAGACTTTGAATTGTTCCAATTTATTAAGGATCAAAATAATTCCACGTAAGAAAGAGCATTAGCAGCTGTGAGTAAGTTTCTTTCAAGACACGAAAAAAAATACTGAAGGTATCTTAACAAGAAAAGGAATGATTTCAGACTAAGTTGACTTCAAACACTGGTGTTTCCGATGGGTGGCAAATACGCACCATGTTCTGCTCATGTTGTCCAGCCGGCAAGTGCTGATTTCAACTCAGCCTCGTATAATAATTTGGGTTGGAAGGGACCTTTAGCAGTCATTTAGTCCAACCCCTCTGCAGTGAGCAGGGATGTCTTTAGCTACATCAGGTTGCTCACAGCCCCATCCAACCTGATCTTGAACATCTCCAGGGATATCTCCATCTACCTCCTCTCTGGGCAACCTGTACCAGTATTTCACCACCATCACCAAAACAACCATCTTCCTTATAGCTAGTCCTAATCTATCCTCTTCTAGCTTAAAAGCATGACCCCTATTGCAACATGCCCTTTTTTGTCCCCAGAAAGTTTGTCCTCATCTCCCTTGAGCTGCACTGTTTTCTATGGTTTGTGGTAAAAATGCCCCTCAAACACCAGTTATGATTTGCTGTCCCCTTCAAATTGTGCCTTTTGGTGGCCATCTGCTCCTGTTCCTGTGTCCAGGGCAGGCTGCTTCCCAGCCCCAGGCCCTTCCCGACACATCGGCAGAACACACCTGTGTGCTGCTGGCACTCCTGTCCTTCAGCAAATATGTCCCGACACTCTTTTTTTGGTTTCTGGGCTTTCTGCACCCATGCTTCTACTGTCACAGTTAGAAAACGACTGATTCATACAACAGCCCTGCTGAAAGGTCACAGTACCATGTGGGCCCGAGAAGAGTCCTGAGGTCTAACCCAAAATATTAATGCACTCATACTGACAAAATCTCACAGCACTCCATCACAGAACTCCCTGATGATGGCAAGCAGCGAGATCATCTTCTGCCGTGTGTTTACTCACAGGATGTTACAGGTCCTATTTCAGATACAATTTCTGAACAGCTACATTTACAGTATGATTTTGGTTTTTTAAATACCTTAAAAAATTTACTCCCTTACTTTCTTGGCTCTATTTGACTGCATTTTGCTGGCCACAACCGAAGAAAAAACCCCCATTTTTTCTTTGTTATTTCTGTCACTGAAGCCTTCTATAGAAACTTTTGGGATCTTCGGAGTCTTGTAGCTCCCTCTCCTGGCACAATGATCTCACGACCAGCCAGTGTTTCCCTTTAGGATAAGGATGTAGATTTCCTCCCCCTGCAACTATTGACTCTAGGCAATTTCTAGTGTATATATATTTTTACATAACCAACTTTCAGTAGACAGATATACCACATATATCGCAATGAAGAGAATACTATTTTAAGCAGTCCTTCTTTTCAGTAAAGAGATGTAAAACTGAAATGCAAATGCATGAAAAACTAAAAAATCAAAACATTAAAATTTGTGAACGCTATTACAAAATTCAGTATATCCCCAGGCTATTTTCTTTTGATAGTAAAGCCCTTAAAAGAGAGAGGGATAAAGAATAATGGTTTTCAATACACTGTGTGACAGATTCTTCTAGTTAAGTTAAGGGCGTAGAAAAAGCAGACATATAAACTATAAGACAGAGGTCCTAGTCACTGAAGTGCTGTTACAGAGTTTGACTGTTGCTATCAGCTGCATGCCATCTAAATTGCATAGAAGTAGATTAAAAATTGCATGCTAAAGCTTTCAGGAAAGTGGAGGATGTTGTTTTATTTCTTTAGAGACATAACTGGGTGGAATGAAAGCTGTATTAAGTTTCAGAATGTGTTTTCTCTTTCTTTCCTAAGAATTGACTCTAAGTCTTACACACTCCTGGTTTGGAAAGCTGAATTCACACCTGGTACCAATGCACTTACCTCTACCACTCCCAGCCCAGTAACACCCCAATTCATTGTTATTTTGATCTAGGTTACTGGATTTGTTTGATTGATTTGCTACAACAGGAAGGCATAATCAGAGTAGGATATTCTTTTCTGTCATGTATTTGAGACATTATTTTAGCAAATTCTGGATTACATACAAGGCCATGAACTGAAAAGTAATCTAGTAATTATTAAAAAAAATTATGAGAGCTTGAAAGTATTTAGCAACTCCAAACAGAGCAGGCAGATGTGGTCAGCAGCTGTACTTAAAAAGAAAAAAAATTTAAAGGCTCAGTCTCTGGTACCTGACATAGGATCATCAGTGCAGGGGGTGGAGGACAGTGGTATAGCTTGGGTAAACTAACAAATAAGATCATTACATTAGAAAGCAAGTAAGACAACCTAGTAAATTTGATGAGGAGACTTTTATTTCCTAGTCAGGAGTTTCAGAATTGCATTGCTTTGCAACCTAACAGAAAACCATTTGCTTTGGGAAAAACCTACAACCCACAGCTCCCTTTGTTCAAATGATGGCTACCAGACTTAAAGTGGAAGTGTTGACATCGTTTCATACTGTGAGCCAGGTTGTGCAGCTTAATTTTATTTTTTATGTCTGCTGTGTGTTACATAAATAAAGCACCTACATGAACTTCTTTCATGTACGCTCAGGGTGTACAAGCTCCAACTAACTTTCAAGAACAGGAGTATATCTTAAGAAAACTCCAATTTTCCTAAATTTCTCCACAACAGGATTTGCTAAAGCTTCTTTACGTTTTTTTTTTTTTTTCAAATAATCACCTGCTCCCCGGTACCAAGAACTTATGAATGGTTATTTCCACAGAAGTCCTAAAGAGAACACGGCAACACGATGGGACAGGGCTGACCACCTGCTTTTCCCCATATCCTTGTCTCACCTGGCAAAGCACCCTGAAGACTGCCAGGGAGCAGCAACCAGTACCGCCCGGGTACTACCGCAGAAGTGTTATTCACCAGCTCAGAGGGACTTGCACGGCTTCCACAGGTACCACCCCTCCCAGCGCTAGCAGGAAAAGCAGAAGCTCGCTCCAGTCCATGTCCACT
>NW_010185549.1:334-9931 GCF_000695765.1 Mesitornis unicolor | reverse complement strand
GTCGCGACGTGGGCTACAAGCGCATGCGGCTGCCCAACCTGCTGGAGCACGAAACCATGGCCGAGGCCAAGCAGCAGGCCAGCAGCTGGGTGCCCCTGCTCGCCAAGCAGTGCCACACCGACACCCAGCTCTTCCTCTGCTCCCTCTTCGCCCCCGTCTGCCTCGACCGCCCTGTCTACCCCTGCCGCTCCCTCTGCGAGGTGGTGCGGGACTCCTGCGCCCCCGTCATGGAGTCTTACTGGCCCGAGATGCTCCACTGCAGCAAGTTCCCCTCTGACCACGAGCTCTGCATTGCCATCCAGTTCGGGAACACCAAGGCCACCCCACCGCCAGGTAAGCAGGAAGGGCTCTGAGATGGGATGGGGATGCACGCAGGGCACCTGCCAGCAGCTGGGTACCTGCATGCATGGTCCCCCTGCAGAGCCTCCACACCCATCTCTGCACCCCTCAAAGCAGGGTCTGGAGCATTGGCACTGGCCAAGGACCCTCTGCGTGCAGCAGGTTATGAGTGGGCACAGCAGCAGCAGCAGCAAGAGCAGCTGCTTTGGCTGGGCACTCTGCACTGCCCAGGGAGCCAGACACCCAGCTGCCAGCACAGAGCTGTCCAGGGCATGGGAGAGTTGAGCAGCACTAGGGATGAATGTGAGACAAGGTGGAAGCTTCTTGAGGATCTGTGGCAGAGCTGTATCCTTTGCCTCCTGCTGTGTCACATCCCTCCATCCTGCACCTGCAGATACCGGTGCCACACGGTGGCTGTCCCCTTAGGCTGTCCCCTTTGGACATCACCCAAAGGCAGCCCAGGGTCAGGATCAGGGCTACGACACCCTTTAGGCTGGGGCCCCCCTTGCTGCTGCTGTGCCCCAAAGCATCAGCAGCTGGATGCAGGTGGGGAAGCTGTCCTCATACCCCATCCTTCCTAGGGAGGTGCTCCCTGTCACCAGGATCACCCTAGCACAGCCCAGGGAGCAGAGGCGCTGCTGGGTTCTCTTTCTGGAGCTGGCCTAGGTGTCAGCAGTGTGAAGCTGAGACAGTGGCTGCTCTCTCACTGCAGTGTCCAAGATCTGCACCCAGTGCGAGATGGAGCACAAGGCGGATGGCATGATGGAGCAGATGTGCTCCAGCGACTTCGGTGAGTGCTGGGGTCCCACCCTCCCCACCCCCAACCTCCTCAAATAAGGGACTGCCCTCCTCCAGCTCTGATAGCCCAGGCTGGGGTTAGCGAGAGGGCACAGTTTTCCAGTGGCAGCCCCATGGGAGACCTCCTGAGCCATTCCCTTGGACTCTGTGGAGAAGCCATCGGTGGGGGGATATTCAGGAGAGTCACTGGGAAGCTCTGCTGAGCCCCCTCAACAGCCCCCTATCAGCTCCCTGCACAGTAACTTCTTCAAACCCCAGGGACAGGCTGCACCCCGTCACGCACAGGGGACTAGCCCAACCCAACAGGGGCCTAGCCCAGACCCACCCCCAGCAGCACCCCATGGCAGTCACAACCCCTCAACCATGCCCCACGGCTGCCCCACACAGTGGTGAAGATGCGCATCAAGGAGATGACGGAGGAGAATGGAGAGCGGCGGCTGGTGGCTGCCCAGAAGAAGAAGGTGCTGAAGCTGGGCCCGCTTAAGCGCAAGGACACCAAGAAGATGGTGCTGCACATGAGAAACGCAGGTGCCTGCCCCTGCCCCCAGCTAGACAGCCCCAGCGGCAGCTTCCTGGTAATGGGCCGCAAGGTGGGCGGCCGCCTGCTGCTCCTTGCCATCTACCCCTGGCAGAAACACAACAAGGAGATGAAGTTTGCTGTCAAGTTCATGTTCTCCTACCCCTGCCCCCTGTACCACCCCCTGCTTTATGGGGCTGGGCAGCACTAAGGCTCTGCCCACCCTGCCCCATCCCAGGACTTCTGCACTGGCCTGCCACTGCACCCTTGGCATCCCTGGTTCCACCCCAGGACCCTGGTTTTTCTTCCCTCAGCCCCCTGTCTGTGCCCCAGGACCCTGCTCTGCACCTCCAGGATTCCCAGCTGTATTCATGGGGGCCTTGATCCACAGCCAGGACCCATGCATCCTCTTGAGAGCCCTGCTCTGGACCGCTGGGACTCCTTTCCTGCTCCCTGCTCCCAGGACCACTGCCCATGCCTGGGAGCTTGAGCTGCCCACAGGACCCTTGCTTTGCATGCTTGTGAGCCCTGCTCTGCATCAGAGACCCTTGGCTACTCTGAAGTTCCCTGCCTGGCACCCCAGGGACCCTTGCCTGCATGTAGGATCTCTGCTTGGCCCTCTTGGGACCCCTTGCCTGCACTCAGAAGCACTACCCTGCACCCCTGTGGCTCCTGCCCAGTTCATTGCTGATATATGTCCCAGATCCTCAGCTTCCCAGATCATCCCATACCCCTGCCCCAAGCTTGCGCCCCAGATGATCCCACCTGTGCTGGGACCCACCCCAGCCAAGGCTCCTGCACTGCTCTCCCCACAGATTGCCCCCTCACAAAACCAAGTGCCCAGAGCAGCATGTCCCCTCCCTGGACTCCCCCACCCTTTCCATCCCAGATGGCTCAATGTGGAGGTGCACTTCCAAACCCCCTAGACCAGCCTTGCTGCATCCCCCACCCACACCCCCACCAAGACCCAGCCCAGGCACCCCTTGCCCGACCACACCACAGTAAATTATTCCACCTCAGAGAAGCCTGCGTCCAGCTCCATGTGGTTCATGGACAACTACCCCTTGGGCTACCTTGGAGACCCCAGGAAGGATGGGAGGGGGCTCCCGGTCCTACCCACTGAGCGGGGTCACTCTGGGCTCTTGCTCTAGCCCTCCTCCAGGCATTGTGCTCAGAGCCCAAGGCTGGGCAGCCTGCCCAAGCCAATGGTCACAAGCATCACCAGAGACTCGGGCATCCCTGCCACCTCTGCACCACCCCAGGAAGCCTGGGAGGGTGGCGTCAAGATAGGGAGGGTGGGGGGCACAGGGGCATCACTGCTGAGTCTGAGGGCATTCACCAGAGAGGTTTCTCCCTCCATCACCCCTGAAGGACAGATCCATGGGCTGGGACTTGGCAGCACATCTGGGAAACCTGGGCCAGGATCCCTGGCTCCACTCCTGGGCACCCCACTTCCACCCCACCCAAAAGTCCTGTCTGCAGCTCCCAGTCAGCCCTGCCCACTGCCAGACCTCCCACCCCACAACCTCCAGCCTCCTTTCAAAAGGTTCCCTGGGGACATCCACCTGCACCAGACAGGACCTCCTTGGCAGCACCAGGACCACAGCAGTCCTCAACCTGGCTCCTCTGAGGGCCGCAGGGTGCTGCCCCTCGGCTCAGCTGCCCCAGCCCCAGAGCAGGGGCTGCCTCTGCCCCCACAGCCCCCAGTTTCAGCAGGTGAGGAGGGCAGCCCCCTTGCCCCAGTCCCACTCCAGCCCTATTTACCCAGTGCATTCTTGTATCCGCCTGTCCCAACGGGTGAGGGAGGCACAAAGGCAGCTCCTGAGATACTTACCCAGTGCCTGGCCACCTGACACTGCAGCTTCTCACCGGAGCTGGCCCTGCCACAGGAGATCCTCCTGGGACAAGGCGGGAATTGTGGCCTGTGCCCACTCTCCTCCCAGCTGATGAGGCCACCAGGCACCTGCCCTGCACCAGGATGATGATCCCTGCTCCCTCTGCCCCTCCGCAGGCATGGCCTTGGCTCCACTGGCTTCTCCCCACTTCCCAGAGCCCCAAAGGGGCATCCCACTCCAGACAGAGGGACATGCCCCTGCCCCGCAGCCAGCCAGGGACAGAGGGCAGCCAGCACCTGCCACAGCCTCACACCCTCTACCCTGGTCCCTATGGGAAAAAAAACACACCAGAAGAAAAATTAAATATTGTTAGAATGTTCAAAGCAAGGCTGTTGAGCACACTGCCATGGAAATAAACATCATCACTTATGTCATTTTACTGCAAAACTTAAAAGTGCACAAATAAAACCCCATCTCCCACAGCCCAAGTTTATCTGTAGCCCTCTGTGTTTTGCGTCATTAGCATCTTTCCAGGGAGCATTTAGACATACATGGCCATCACGCTCGTTGCTCCAAGTGTTTTCTCTGGAAAGACAAGTAACCTCTCTGCCACCCACTGTCAGCACCCCCAGTCCCTTTCAGACCAGTGCTCACTCCACTGCAGATACACCCCCACCCACAAACACAACCCCACAGCTCTTGGGCTGCTACATAGCCCCCTCCCCAATGTTACAGCTGCTCCACTGCCCCCAGTAACTGCTAAAAACCTCTACATGTCAGCCAGCCCCTCCACATACCCTGGCCTTGGAACCCATCCAGTACAACTCAGATAACTTTGCTGCCATGTCCAGCATTTCCCCAAATTTCCATAGGACACAGTTTGAAGAAGGGTTTTATGAGCCCACAGCCAAGAGGAAGGCTCAGCCTGCCCCCAGGGCTGCCCCACACTGGTGGGATGTACAATCAGCAGCAAGATCCAGGTCCCGAGTGCCTTTCCAGGCTGGTGGGTGCCATGGCCCGGTGGGCACTGGGCAATGACAGCCCATGAGCACTGCCCCCTCCAAGACCCTCCCAGACCCAGGCAGCTCCAGCTGGCTGGCAGGGACCCAGGCCATGGCCTTTCCCAGCAGCACAGCAGCAAGGATCACATTCCTAGGATAGCTGGGAGCTTTGCTGTTCACGCAGGGAAAGGTCACCCTTGTGTGCGCAGGCAGCTGCGGGGACCACCGCCTGGGCAGGGCAGGGAGGAAGCCCAGCAGCTCCTGCCAGGGCCGAGCTTCTCCCTGGCTCCAGTCCACGCGCAGCAAAGGAGGGGCAGCTGCATCCAGCCCCAAGCAGGGGGTAAACAAGGCCATGGCATGGCCGAAGATGGAAACCCCAGCAAGCAAGTGGAGCTGGTGGCAGAGACACACCATCCCTCCACCTGCAGGACAGCAGGGCCAAGGCCACAGAGGTGCCAGGGTAACCTGGGACTGGGACAGCTCTCACTGGGGCAAGACAAAAGCCAGCTGAGGGCAAGAGATTTATTGGTCATTCTCTATATACACTTATATATTAATCTGTATTAGAAAGCAGCAGTCACTAAGTGCACAGAGCAGCACCAACTCCTGTCTTCTCATGCTACACCTGGAGACCCAGCCACATAGCCCAGCTCAAACGTACCCTCTTGTGCCCTCTGCGCTACAGCCAAATATGGGGTTGAAAAGACTAAACCTGCAGACAGTGAGGCCAGGGAGCACAGGAATGACTAACAAGGTCTCAGCTGAGTCAGGAGCAAAGACCATATCTCCTGGGGATGCAGGTAGAGGTCTGACTTGATCCCAAAAATACAGACACCTAGCACAGTGCTAGGAAACGCAGGGACAGAGCTCCAAGGTTGTTCTGCCCCCACCCAGGAGGTGGAGGTAGGACCACAAGTGGGAAGGATGGCTCCTCCATCACTGAGCCAGGCAACAGGGGCCTGACAAGTACATCACAGGACACAGCAAGTGCCAGGCAGCTGCTGGGATAGGGGCACAGCTGTGGGCAATGCTCCATTGCAGGGACACAGCTGATGCAGTAGGGCAAGGAGGGCTGGTCTGCCCCAGTCTGGTGCTGGCAGGAGGAGCAGTAGGCACAAGCATCCTCTGGCAGGGTGACACCATGCTGAGGGTGACACCGCACTGGGAACCAAGTGGCCCAGGCTCCTGGTGAGTAAGGGCAGGGCTCCTGCTGTCCCAGGGGCCAGGCAGTGAAGGACCCAGGAGCTGGCTGGGACTGTTTCAGTCACTTGATGAGCACCTGGTTGCACAGAGCACACACGAATACTGTCTCCTTCTGAGCCTCTGGGGCTGGAAAGGAAAGCAGGTGTCAGAGATGTTCCCCTTCCCCACCACAGGCTAGGGAACTCAGCCCTGGAGCTGCAAACCCATCACCACTCTGTCCCAAGCCAGGCTGTGCTGGGCCAGTCCTGCCAGCCCTCTCGACCAGGGCTGGGGCAAATCTCTGCAGCAGCCAGTGCAGAGGGGAGCAGGAGTTCTGCTTTCCTCCACCTTCCACTCACCCGTGGCTCCCATCACCGCTTTGGGGACTTTGAAGGAGCAACATCTGGAGCAGAAGCTGTTCCCGCAGTTACTGCAGCTCCGCTGTGGAGAGAGACAGAGGTGAGAAACAACTCTGGGTCCACTGCCAGCGCTCCCCAGCAAACCCCAGTGCCAGCGCACTGCTAACAGCATTCCCTACTAAAGGGGAGTGGGTACAAGCCTTGAGCCCCCACTGCAGTAACAGACAGGATGTCTGCCAATGCTGGATCTGCATTCAAGTATGCTTAAACACATCACAGGCAGCCTGTGCCCAGCCCAAGAAAGCACCGGGAACATGGGCTCCAGGAGGTTTAGGAACACTGTATCTCTTCCTGTGCTGTAAACTCTGAAGAGATACAAGCTCTATAAAGTCCCAGAGGCATACCAGACTAATCCAGGAGGAAGGGGAGTGGGCCAGACTTGGAGAACGGGAGGCAACAGGAAAATAGCGATGTGAGTCTGGAAGGGGTAAAATACATCCTTCCCAGAACTGCCCAGGGGACTGTGCACCAAGCATCACACACAGGGGCTCAGACAGGACAACAGGGTGGCCTTTACTCCTCTAGTCCCCACAAGCAGACCCATGCTCTACTTCACCAGAAAGCTCTCAGGCCACAGAAAATGGGCTAAACCAGGGCACAGAGTGATGCCTTGTACACCAGCACCTCAGGTTTGGACCAAGGCAGTTTCCAAAGGAGCAAAAAGACAAAAGTTCCACAGCACAGGGTGTCCCTGGCACAATTAGGCATAGGACAACACCCAGCACTTAGCTGAGGTCCTTTGCTGCCAGGCCATGACTGTGACCAGCCACCCCAGCTGCCAGAGAAAACCAGTGTGAGCCAGACATGCACAACACCTCTGCCCCAGGTGTGGCAGCAAGCTAGGTCAGAAGCTGGACTCACCCTCTTCTTGAGCACAGAGAAAGTGGCTGTGCAGCCTGTGCAGCTCCCTGGAAGAAAGAGAGCAGCAGTCAGGCAGGGCTCCGCTGCCTGGGACTGCAAGAGGCAGAGAACACCCCTGCCTGGTGCAAAGGCTCAGCTCAGAGACCACACTGCTGTACCCTCTCATCCATCCCTGCCCTTCCCCAGGACAGCTGGGAACATCCTCCCCACAGAGAAGGGAGCTCAGTGGAGGTGTCAGCACAGCCCTAGCCGGCACCACACCTCTCCGTCCACTCCCAGTTCAGCGGCCGCCACTGGGAGCGGCACAGACCCCACTCTGCCGAGCAACTCCAAGCAGTACCCACTCCTGGCCTTACCAAAATTGTTGCTGGGGTAGCGCTTGCGCAGGCGCTCGGTCAGGCGTGACACCTTGCTGCGGATGACCTCATTTTTGCTCATAAAACCATTGTCTGGGAGGCTGAGGTCAAAATCCGCTGAGCACTGAGAGCTCTCGTCATCCTCCTGCAGAAAGCAGAGCCAGCTGAGAACAGGGGGGCAGGGGCATGCACAGGGGCTGTGGGGCAGCCTACCCCAGAGATGGGCATCCAACAGGCAGGTTGCTTCCCCTGGCATCACCACAAACCACCAGCAAACCTGCCCCTCTTGCACACCTTGGCACAGCAGTACTCACCATGACCAGTAGCTGGTTCTCCTTCTCCCGCAGCATGGGACGGAGAGGAGAGGCAGTACAGATGGAGTCAGAAGCACCCAGCCCCACACCTGCCCACTATGAGTGCCCAGCTTGCCCACCAAGGCCCTTGCCCCTTTCCAACTCAGCTGTCCTGTAGGCACAGCCCACCCCCACCAGCCTCAAACCTCAATGGCATCTTTAAATTCTTCATCAGGCTCTGCCTCCTCCGCCTCCTCCACGCTGCCAGGGGTAAGGTCCTGCAAGAGATTCACAGGCCTAGTCCTGCTGTACCTCTACCCCTGTCCAAAGGTGGGCCTACATTTTCATGGCAGAATCCAGGACATAGGACCAGCCCCCTAGCCGTCCCATGAGAAGGGGTGAGCCCCTGACTCCCTAGGTCACATCCTTACACAAAGCAGGACTAAGCCAAGCTCCCAGCACAGCCTCCCAGTAACTCAGAAGGGGCTTCCAGCAAAGCTGGCAGCTGGAAGGAGCTTCTGGGTAGAGGGGTAGAGGCACAGTCAGACCAAAGGGCTCACCCTGAAGCTCCCACCTCACAGCTGTCAGCTCTGCCCTTATCTCACCTCTGTGCTGGTGGGTGTGGGGGTCCGATCCAGGGGGGCAGCAGCTGGCAAGGGTGTGGCAGGCTCTGGAGCACTCTCAAGGGGTTTGGTACTCACACACTGCTCGATCGAGGCCTTGAGCTCCATTATCACTGGTAACAGAGGAACACAGCTGGAGTGGGGTGGCACTTCCCTTCTCCTAGCCCTGCCACACAAAAGCCACCTGCAAGAGCTGATCCCCAGAGCTCAGGGTGCAACATTGGCACATGCAACCTTCACCCATCAGGTACCCTGACCCCTCCTCTGCTCATACACCAAGGTTAAGGCAGCAAGGAATCCCCTACCACCTGCCCTAGCTCAGGACCTGGAACAGCAGAGGCCTTAGTCATAGCTCAGTCACACAGATCTCCTTCAACTCTCCTCCAGCACACACCGCAGAACAGGGAGCGCCTCCAGCTCTTCTCCACCCCATCAACAGGACATTTTCAAGCCTGTGTCATATATTGCTACAGGTACCAAGAGTATTTTGAGTCCTGCAACGCAGGGTCACAGACCAAGAAGGGTGTCAATGCTCACATGCAGGTCGTGTTGCCAGGCCTTGGTTTGCCACAGCACAGAGGAGACCAGGAAAGGTCTCCGCATCAGGAAGGACTCTCACCTCTCACATCTGAGCCCCAGGACTCCACCACCCAACGTGGGCTGCTGCTGAGCACCATCCCTAGGACATTGTTGCCCTCAGGGGGGGTTCAGGTCCCATGCCAGAGCCTGACACAGGACATTGGGCTCACATGAGGGCACTGGGAGAGGTCCAGGGCTGGATCCCTGGCTTCAGAGGGCCACCCTACACAGGCCCCTTATCCAGGGAGGGCTCTTACCTTGGTAGAACTGGGTGTTACCCAAGAAGAGGGTGCTGTTGAGGATGGCCAAGACCCAGCAGAGGGGCAGCAGGTAAAGGATGCAGACAGAGCCCAGCAGTGCCCCATAAAACCTGGGAAGGAGCAGCAGGACACAGTAATCAAGACAGAGCAACTCATGCTACAAGCACAAGTGCCCCATTCCTTCACCTGGTCCTCCATCTGCTCTCTCCAAGCACCAAACACATCAAACACAGCTCCAGAGGCCGCTCCCTTCTCCCTGCCAAGCCCATCACAGGATGCCTGACCCAGTACTACTCACTGGGAAGAGACAGCGGGGTTCTCCCAGTACAGGACACGGTACACTGCCTCACAGTTGCAGCACATCCCGCTCAGGAACCCCTCCAGCTGGATCAGGCTGTGAACGAGACCTCACAGTCAAGAAGAGGCCCCACAGACACATACCCTGGCTCCCCCACACTCATGAGCTCTATAGTGGCCGTGAACCCAGGTCCCCTGCAGCCACAGAGAAGCTCCAGGAAGGGCTCCAGAGACTCA
>NW_010185549.1:0-303 GCF_000695765.1 Mesitornis unicolor | reverse complement strand
CTCACAGGGTCTTGACCGGGGCGATGGCCTCCTGCCGTGAGAGCTGCACCTCGCGCAGGTCCTCCCGGCGGACGCTGTGGTACCTCCTGCGCACCAGCTCCGGCTCAGAGGGCCGGGCCCGACATGTCTCCTGCAGGTAGCCCACCAGGGCCGGCACCACCACCAACAGGGCAAAGACCAAATACCAGGCAGCTGGAAGAGACAGGAGAGCCGTCAGCTGCAGGAGTATGAGAAAGGGACCGGCCCTGCACACCCCACACGCACCTTGGCCGAGGGTAAGCAGGAGGAAGTTGAGGCCGAGGC
>NW_010185548.1:607-1037 GCF_000695765.1 Mesitornis unicolor | reverse complement strand
CTAGCATCTTTGGTGTAGGAGAAGAGCTTGACCGTTTCCATTTAGGAGATATCTCCTACCAGCAGCCACGAAAATTGGAGGCGATCGTGGACGAGATAGACAAACACAAAATGGCACAGGCCAAAGCTTTGTTTGGCTACAGAAGCACTTCCCCTCGAAGGAGAAATCCAGGAAGGACTTTCAGTCTAAGTACCTTTCTGGTACGAGTTAGAGTTGAACGTTTGCCATATTGAAGCCAGGCTGTGGGCAGCTCCAGAGAAAGCCTGGTGGCAAATGTTGGCTTCCCAGGAATGCAAGAAATCTCTCAGCCAAAAGCCTTGTGGGGCTACAAATTGGTTTAATAGAAAAGAGAAGAGCCAGCAACAGTCTTCAGTCCTAGCATCTTTGGTGTGGGAGAAGAGCTTGACCGTTTCCCTTGGAGAGACGGCTC
>NW_010185548.1:0-214 GCF_000695765.1 Mesitornis unicolor | reverse complement strand
AAGTTTTTTGTGGCTATAAATGAGATCAATAACCGAGTGATTTTGCTGCATATATTTTCATTTTAGGAGTTTGTACTCGTAAGTGCTGAGTTCTCTTTTCTATCCTTTTTTTGGTACTTTTTAATTTTCTTATGCATTGGTTGCAGTTATTCTTGCTTTCCCATCATTTTTTGGACAAACCCAAAAGCATCTTTTGCTACACATTGTGCTAACT
>NW_010185547.1:0-1095 GCF_000695765.1 Mesitornis unicolor | reverse complement strand
TTGGACAAACCTGGAGGGAGAAGAGGGCACAAAGCTCAGAAGAGAAAGAGGGACAGAACTGGGGGGAGAAGGGGGCAAAGCAGAGAAAATGGTGGGACAAACCAGGGAGGAAAAGGGGGAAAAAACAGAGAGGAAAAGGGGGACAGAACTTGGGGGGGGAAGAGGGAGAGAAAATGAGGAGGGTAAGGGGGACAGAAAAGGGAGAAAGGGGGACAGAAATGTGGGGGAATGGGGAACAGAAATGGAAGGAAGAGTTGGACAAACCTGGGGGGAATGGGGGACAAAGTAGGGAGGAAAAAAGGGGGACAGAAATGAGGGGAGAGAAAGGGGGACAGACCGGTGAGGAGAAAGAGGAACAGAACTGGGGGGGAAAGGGGACAAACCTGGGAGAGAAAGGGGGACAAATGGGGGGAAAGGGGGACAATAAAGGGAGAAAGGGGGACAGAAATGGGGGATAGAAAGAGAGGGGTCAAACCTGGGAGGGAAAGGAGGACAAACCTGAGAGAAAAAAGAGGGGACAGAAATGGGGGGAGAAGTTGGACAAACCGGGGGGAGAAAGGGGACAGAAATTGGGAGGAAGAGGGAGGACAAACCTGGGGGGGAGAGGGGGACAACCAAGGGAGAAAGGGGGGGATCAAACCTGGGAGGAAAAGGGGGACAGAAATGGGGGAGAAAGGGAACAGAATTGGGAGGAAAAGTTGGACAAAACCGGGAGGATAAAGGGGGACAGAAATTGGGAGGAAAGGGGGGTGGTCAAACCTGGGAGGAAAATGGGGACAAACCTGGGAGAAAAAGGGAGACTGAAATGGGGGAGAAAGGGGACAGAAGTGAAGGGGAAAAGGGGTCAAACCTGGGAGAGAAAGGGGGACAAACCTGAGAGAAAAAAGGGGGGAAAACCTGGTAGAAAGGGGGACAGAAATGGGAGGAAGAGGGGATCAAACCTGGGAGGAAAAGGGGGACCAAAATGGGGGAGAAAGGGAACAGAAATGGGAGGAGAAAAAGGGAACGGAATTGGAGGGGAAAAGGAGACAGAAGTGGGAGAAAGGGGGGGTCAAACCTGGGAGTGAAAGGGGGAAAAACTGGGAGGAAGGGGAC
>NW_010185546.1:0-546 GCF_000695765.1 Mesitornis unicolor | reverse complement strand
GAGGGACTTCAACTTACCAGATATCTGCTGGGAATACAATACAGTGGAGAGGAAACTGTCTAGGAGTGTGTGGAAGATAACTTCCTGACACAACTGGTGATTCAGCCAACTAGGGAAGGTGCCCTGCTGGACCTGGTGTTTGTGAACAGAGAAGGCCTTGTGGGTTACATGATGGTTGGAGGATGCCGGCGGCATAGGGATCATGAAATGAAATTCGTGATTCGTGGAGTAGTAAGGAGCGGGATCTGCAGAACTGCAGATCTTCAGGCCCAGTCAACATGGGTTTATGAAAGGCATATCCTGTTGGACCAACCTGATATCCTTCTATGACAAGATGATGTGCTTGTGCTTAGTGGATGAAGGAAAGGGTGTGGATGTAGTGTACCTGGACTTTAGTAAAGACTTTGACATAATTTCCCACAACATTCTACTGGGGAAACTGGCTGCTCATGGCTTGGACAGGTGAACTCTGCTGGGTAAAAAACTGGCTGGATTATCAGACCTAAAGAGTGGTTATGAATGGAGTTAAATCCAGTTGGCAGCCGG
>NW_010185545.1:2678-8107 GCF_000695765.1 Mesitornis unicolor | reverse complement strand
CCCGATCACACTAGAATGAGGTCTAATCTGCAATGAGCCAGAAGACAAAAAAATGCTATAATCACCCAACTGCATCTGAGTCACACAGTGGATGTGAACTCTAAATCTGAATTTCAAACAGACTTAAAAATTAAGGTGACCACCAAACCAGCTCTCAGTGGACAGAGACTAGCATTTCATATCCCTACAGAGAAACTAAAAGCCTCTATTAGCAGCCTTAGATGCCAAGCCAAGGGCAGGAAACCTTTCTTGTTTTCTGCAGGTGTCCATGTCAACTTGGGCAGAGCAGTGAGGTGGAAGCATCACCTCTTGCTTCACTGATTTCCTGGTTGGGCTCTAGGTGCTCTGCCAGCTCCTGCATTTTCCATGCAGTTCATCTTGGTGGACTTCAGTGGAGCATTTAAGAACAGCCACTGCTCCATGCTCTGCCAAATGGACAGGAGAAAAATTTTCTTCTCTTTGACCTCTTTCATTACTAAAAAAGTAGTGCCAGCAAATAGATTTAGAAGATGACTGTAAAATCCTTTGAGGGAGAATCCAGTTCTTTTATTGGTCATTAAGGATCCTGGACATGAAAGACATTGCACAAGCACAAGCGGTCCTTTTTTTCCAATAGCTGGGGCAAGGAAGGAGTGGAAGCAGCCCAGCAACTGGGATGGGCAAAGAGACCCAACGGCGAGAACACGTCTGTGGGCAGCAGCAGAAGAGAGAGGATGAGGAGGACCTGGCAATCATAGACAGCAAAAGGAGAGGAACAAAAAGCCACCGTGATCCAAAGGAAGGAGAGCCCAATCAGACACCGCCTAAGTGCACACCCGAGGAAGGAGGAGGGTCCAGGCCACCACAGATAGATGTGGTGCCCTGTAAGGAACCATTAGACAGAGCCTATAGGGCAGAAGACACAGAGGAATGTGCTGCAAGGTCAGAGAGCAGCCAGACACATCCAACCCTAAGGACATCACAGCGGCACTGAATGGAAGACTGTATCTACAGTCTGAGACTTCTCCTGCAACAAAATAATTATGGCCAAAGGCAGGGGTGGGGGGAGGATGACAGAACTTCCACTGAATCTTCAAGTCTTCTACAAGGCTTTCAGTTGATTGTGGAAAAAGCAGAAATAAAACAAAATTTAAAAAAAAAATCTTCAAAGATCAGCTGACAGCAGCTATAGGGACAGAATTCTTTTTAAAGGTTAATTGTTTTGAAAGAATAAAGGTAAAATCAAGGATGTGGAAAATAAAACTGTTTACAGAGTTTTGCCTTTTATTTTAAACTGTAAACCAGCTTTAAGACAAAAAGTGTACATGCATGGTGGTGATGGATTAAATATGAAAAAAATTTCCTTTCTCCCATTAATGTCTCCATACACTATATTTTTTAATTGAAATACACATAAGAGGCTTTAATCCATTAAATCTCAATGAATTTACCTTTTCTTCCAAAGTCTGTTCTGACATTTTCTCCCCTCAAAACCGAAATGTCACTCCTGAATTATAATCTCCCAACAGAAAGACAGCCATGTAAAAAAACCATGCCAGCTAATTCCAAATATAAGCACCATTGTTCAGGGCACCATGAGGTGAATGAATGGAGAGAGATTCCACCAAGGGAATAACTGTGATGTCTATAATGTTAAGGAATAATTTGGCATCAAAAATACCCAAGGCCATACTGGTTGGTGATTCAAACACGAAGCATATCAAAACGCTACTGATAAGCTAAATTAACAGATAGCTTATCTGAAGCATATACTAGCCATATGGTGCCACAACTTCTGTTGCCTGTTGCTGGCATAACAATAGGCTACAGCAGTCTTAGACTGGAAGCACTATTTGACAGTGTCGGCAGCATTTTTATTTTTTGCAGAGCTCTAGGGCAATAGCACACTCGCCTATTTGCATTTTTTTTTAAACAGGTGAACAAAGAGTAAACCAGATGTCAACTTTAGAAATCGAGCTGTCTGGATCAGGAGATTTAACAGAGGCAGGCATACTGCTACAGCTCAAATCTAGACAATGAGCTTTTCTAAAAACACTCCGGCCTAGGGGAGTGGCTATTTAAAACACTTGGCTTCTTTTATTTCAGCACTATGGAAGTGAATTCTGCTCTTAAGTGCCAGCTCAAATGAAGTCATTTTGTTTCACTGGGGCTTTCTCTGCATTTTAGAAATGTAGCATGTACTGTCGGAAATGGAAAAGACAAGTACGAAAAAAAATCGGATTCTTCTCGAGCTAGAAGCTGGGCAAAATGGGGGGGTGGAAACTAACAATTTTGTCACATACAAATAAAAATATCTGTGAAGGGGTAATCTGAGTGCAAGTTAAATGAAATTTATTTTCCCCCCATTAAAAGAAAAAAACAAACAAACAAAAAACCCCGCAGTTTTGAAAGCTTTAGAAAGACCTGGTATTTACAACCTTCTCAAGCTCCACGAAGACACCATGTGAACAGTGACAGATAAGGAAGACTTACAGTGGGACTTTAATATGTTACAGAAACACAATCGGTTAATCAAAAAAAAAAAAAATCATGAAAGTTGTCTTCTTGCTTTAAGGAAATGAAATCCTTGTTACTTCGGTACTATTTGAGGAAAAAATCTTTTAATAACAACACAGTAATCCACTCAATCATTTCAAAAATTGACAAAATAAAAATCACTGTCAATCAATACATTACTATGGTGTTCAGTTATGAAAATGTGCTTTTAGATGAGTTCTGTAGGATTGTGAGAGACATAATGAAAAAAATAGATACCTTTCTGGTTTAATAGTCTGTTCTGCTTTGATAGGCAGTTATGTGGACATATTTATTTTCTGACTTATACCCAGCTAAGTATGTAGCATTTTTAGATTATCTTTTCAAATTGTTCTTGAACATTCTCAGTTAAAAAAAAAAAAATCTCCTTTCATGTTAAGTTGAGATTGCACTTGAACTCTTTCCAAAAGCCAGAGCTGTACTGAATTATGATAATTAGAAAGCTGTGCGCATAAAAGGCAGCACAGTTGATGCATTTAAAAAAGTTCATGCCAGAGAATATAAGTTCAATATGTTCTCACATAATTAACATTTCCCATCATTAGCAGCAGTTTTCAGTTCATGTATCTGTAAAAACAACAGCACTCATCATTGTTTTAGATTCCCAGTCAATAGCGTTTTAATAGTTTTACGCATAATCCTAAACTTTCCTTCCCTTCCCCCTCCCAGCGAACTGAGATTTCACATTCTATCTTCTGACCTGCTAGCGAATGAACTTGTACTTTGTGCTTGTACGCTTCTGCTGCTGCACAGACTATCGCCGATTCAAAAGTTAAGTGAAGAGCTAGGAAGAGCTGGAAATCTAAGAAGGCCGCTTGGAGAGGTCCAACGGGATGCAGAGGGAGCAGTCGCATTGCCCCAGTAAACAACAGCCAGAAGACAAAGAACAAAAAGTTGTAGGTGATACCTTCAACTGGACCAGAGCCAAACTACAACAGGGCTGCCTCTGCAAACCCAGACACGAGCTGGAGGGATTGGGAAATGGGGTTGCAGCCCTGCACCAACTGGGCCAGCGCCTGTAAACCCTTCACACACACTGCAGATTTTCATCGCGTTCCTGACATATGTACAAAAATCCATCTAACAAATAAGGGCATGTAGCACATGACAAGTTACTCTTTGAGACATTCATAGACTTCCTGCATAGAATATCTCAAATTAGTTGTTAGGAACCAGATTTTGACATGTGCTCATTGCCTTCTGTCTCTTCCCTCCACTTCTCCAATCTCTGTATTTCAAAGTTAATATAATTCTGGTAGAACTTTAACAACCTGATATAGTATATGAGTATATGAGCATCAACACAGCAAGAAATTTTGGCTTTACCAATAACAAGATAAAACTCAGTGATTGCAGTGGGATCAGGATTTCACACAAAAACAAGAGAGGTTCAGGGTATTAAATCAGAAAAGTCCTAGCCGAATTTTGTGCAACAAGTCTGAAGGACAGATTTGAACTTGGTGCCTCAAAGGACTGAAGTCTGCAACTTTTCACTCTCTTATGTTTTGGAAATGAGCAATCATTAAAACCAAACACAAAATTATTCCAGGAAATATTATTCCATCCTTATTCCACTCGCAAGAGTCAAAACGAGTTTTGTGCAAGAACAGAGAGCAAGATATGGTCATATAGTGGGAATTTATTGCAGAGATTTTTCTTCTAAAAATGTGTCTTCAGCATGGCTTAGAATCAGTTGACTTTACAATAAATAATGTCATTAATCCGTTCATATATCACAGGATACAATTTAAATTATACAGTACTTACATAAACTGCCACAAAAACTCTAACAGCCGTTTCTTTCAGGGAGATGATTTACCTCTTGCAGATTCTAAAATTTTGTTGGGACTCACTTAAATTATTTTTGTAACAGTAAATGACTGTAGTTTAGTAATATAAAACATTCATACCTGAGGCAAGCACTAATAGCAAATTGCTGCATGGTGACAAAAGAGTAATTAAATCTCAAATCCCAGAAATAACCAGCTACTATTTCTCTCATGCAAAAGCTGGTCCTTCTGATGAACTGGGGATTTCAAAATCATGTTTAAAGGGCTAATTTACACCCTCATTACAGCCAACGCAATACAGCAACAGGCCATATGAAGTCGACAGAATTAACCTGAATTTAGACCAGACTTTTAAGAAGTCAAACCTCACCTCATATTTGCATATGCAGTGAAATGGAACAAGCAACCAGCTTTTAACAGAAATTTGCCTACAAGTTTTAGGCAGATTATAAGCAAAGCAGAACATAAGCTCTGTACAAAAATTTGAGAAAGCACGTGTCAAATCTGATACTCTTTTTAATCAAAGATGCAGGATAGCAGCCATGTCCTCCTTTAGACACCAAATATCATACTAACCACGCACAAAGTATATGCTGTACATATCTTAGTGTTTGATCCAGCAAATGTTTATTCCTATGAGTCATCCTCATCACTTTAACCTGAGTAAGGATAGAATCTAGCAAACCTTTTCTTCCTAAACAAATGGATTCACCTCAGAAAGACAGTTTTTTAACCACCTTTGGAAAAATACAGCATTAATATTAACATTATGAAGCAATACCAGATAAAAAGAGCGATATATGCATGTGTACGTACAGTCAGAAACCATTGTGTGTTTTGGAAACAGTCTTAGGCACCTTCTAGTAAAATCAGATTACTTCTAGGGAAATAGTTCAAACAGTGTAACCATCCTACCTCAGATTGAAAACTGACAGCTATATCATAACGCACAACTACATATTTTTACCTTTCACTTTTTATTAAGTGGAAGACACCAGAATTTCTCCCGAGCTCTGAAGGTCTTTACTACACTTCTGCCTGTACTGTATCATGAAAGTTTGCTTACAATATCATCTACAAAGGTAGCATAAAAAGAAAGAAGGA